>NC_037686.1:37926464-37973467 GCF_003255815.1 Theropithecus gelada | reverse complement strand
AAAAAAAAAAAAAAAAAATTTCTTTTTTTTTTTTTTGAGACAGAGTCTCACTCTGTCCCCCTGGCTGGAGTGCAGTGGCCGGATCTCAGCTTACTGCAAGCTCCGCCTCCCGGGTTCAGGCCATTCTCCTGCCTCAGCCTCCCAAGTAGCTGGGACTACAGGCGCCCGCCACCTCGCCCGGCTAGTTTTTTTGTATTTTTTAGTAGAGACGGGGTTTCACTGTGTTAGCCAGGATGGTCTCGATCTCCTGACCTCGTGATCCGCCCGTCTCGGCCTCCCAAAGTGCTGGGATTACAGGCTTGAGCCACCGCGCCCGGCCAAAAAAAAAAAATTTCTTTTGTCATTTTCTATTTGTTAATTTTTGGCCGTCTCTTTGTTATGTGAATTTGATTTTTTTTTTAAAATGCTTTGAGTAGAGAAAACTGTTGAAGCTGCCTTAGGGTGTTTTTCTACGGCATTTGAAATGTAATAACCAAGATATCAAAGGGTCTAAATTTGATGTAAAAAGATGTTAATTTAAGGGTTATTTGTATAGCACATTTTAGAAATATAATTGCGTTGGAATAAAGGGGTAGGAAGGAGAGGAAAGAAAATTATATGGCTGGTGTTACAAGCTACAGTTTGCCTGCAGGTATTTACAGCCTTTGAAGTATTCTAAATGTGTGTCAGGCCTACATAATGGACAGGCTTCCAGGACTTAGGCCAGCCCGAGACACTGACACTTAAAATAATTTAATCATGGTTGCATTCCTAAGTGTGTGTTTCTTTTCTTTAAAGCAGCCAACAGCGCCATTACCCCTGGCTAGAGAGTGATACTGTGGTGGCCTCAAGCATTGTGCAGCTGTTCACTGACTGTATTGACTTACTGCATGAGAGTTTTAAAGGTAGGAATATGTCAGGCTGTCTCTGCTTAGTTTTCATTTTTCCCTAAGTCATTCAGTCCGTCTTTTCTTTCTACTTTTCTCTACTGAATTTTTATTTAATAGGCAGTTATCTGTGACTGAAGAAAGGTCACTGATACAATTATTTAGTATTAAGTGTGTAACTTCTTCTTCTTCTTTTTTTTTTTTTTTCCTTTTGGAGATGGAGTCTCGCTCTGTTGCCCAGGCTGGAGTGCAGTGGCGCAATCTGGGCTCACTGCAGCCTCTGCCTCCCAGATTCAAGCAATTCTCCTGCCTCAGCCTCCCGAGTAGCTGGGATTACAGGTGCATGCTGCCACACCTGGCTAATTTTTTTGTATTTTTAGTAGAGACGGGGTTTCACCATGTTGCCCAGACTGGTCTTGAACTCCTAGGCTCAGGCTATCTGCCCACCTCTGCCTCCCAAAGTGCTAGGATTACAGGCATGAGCTACCACACCCGGCCTTTAAGTGTGTAACTTCTTACCTTTTTTGTTAGGTTGCTCTGAGTTTCTCAGTTATGGTAAATCTGCAGTCTTTCTCTCTTCCAGTATTGCCTATCCTGCATGTTGAGTTTCTTTCTGTCCTCCCTAACTCTTAACCTCTTTTTCATATTTTCTGTCTTTTTTTTTGCTTTATTCTGGGTAATTTCTAGAGGTCTTCCTTCCAGTTCTTTAGTCTCTCTCCATCTGTGTTTCATCTGCTTAAAATATATCAATTGAATTTTTCATTTCAGTGATTATTTTTTCCATTTCTAGATCTATTTGTTTGTTTTTCAAATCTACCCTGATCCTTTTTGGTAGTATCTTTTCTTTCATTAAAAATTCTATTTTTTATTTCCTTAAAATGTTTAAACAGGCTTACTTTATGATGTATATACAATAATTCTATTATCTGAAATTCCTGTTGGGGATTGCCTTATGCTGCTGTTTAATTTTCCTTTGGATTCTTGTTCTTGGAGGCTTGTGTCCTTGTGCGTTTTTAAATTTTGTATTGTGAGCCCATATTTAGAGAGACTGATGGGAATCTCATAAGGCCTAGTCTGAGGGTATATAAGGCCTCCAGAGAGGATCTACATTTGTTGTCAGTTGGAACTGCTCAACTTCTTGGTTTGGGGTTCCCCATGCTACAAGTTACATGAAATTAAACCCCAAACTCACTTGCAGACTGGCCTCAATTCTCACAGTAAACTTTTTTATCTCTCCTGACTCACAATCCAGGGTAAGGCAGAGAAGTTTCCTCTTTTGCCCCATTCTGCCCTTTCAATAAGAATATAGTCCTTAGAAAACCTCATGTTCTGTCCTCTTGTGCTGTTAAAACTCAGCAGGCAAATAGTCCTGGTTGGCTGGTTTCAACATCTGTTTAAGACTCTGGCTTCCTCTTTGCTTCTGGCCCATGGTGTTTTCTTCCACTGAGCGTACCTAGTGCCTCTGTGGCTGCCATGTGTTTGTGTGGCATTTAGTTATACAGTGATATGGTTTGGCCATGTCACCACCCAAATGTCATCTTGAATTGTAGCTACCATGATTCCCATGTGTTGTGGGAGGGAGCCGGTGGGAGATAGTTGAATCATGGGGGCGGTTTCCCTCATACTGTTCTCGTGATAGGGAATGAGCTTCATGAGATCTGGTGGTTTGATAAGGGGTTTCCCCTATCGCCTGGTTTTCATTCTGTCTTTTGCCTACTGCCATGTAAGACGTGCCTTTCGCCTTCCACCGTGATTGTGAGGCCTCCCCAGCCACGTGGAACTGTGAGTCTGTTAAACCTCTTTTTCTTTATAAATTACCCAGTCTCGGGTATGTCTTTATCAGCAGTGTAAAAAGGAGCTAATACATAATTAACCATATGTCATCCAATTTTGTTTTTTTTTCCATAATAGATTTTATTTTTTGTTTAACAGACTTTATTTTTTAGAGCAGTTTTAGGTTTACAGCAAAATTAAGTGGAAAGTACAAGAATTATTTTATACCCTCTGCCCCGACACATGCACAAACCTTCCCCACTCTGGACATTCCACACCAGGGTGATACATTTGTTATAATTGATGAACCTACATTAAGGCATCATTATCAACTAAAGTCCGTGGTTTACATTAGCATTTTCTCTTGGTGAACACATTCAGTGGGTTTTGACAAATGACAAATAACATGTGCCCACCATTGTAGTATCATACAGAGCAGTTTCACTGCCCTAAAAATTCTCTGTGCTCTCCCTGTTCATCCCTTCCCTCCCCTCAACCCCTGATCCTTTTACTATCTCCATAGTGTTACCTTCTCTAGAATATCCTGTGGTTGGAATCATAGCATTTCAGATTAACTTCTTTCACTTAGTAATAGGCATTGAAGTCTCTTTATGCCTTTTCATGGCTGGATAGCTCATTTCATTTTGTCTGGCTGTACCTTATTTGTATTTCTGATTTATCTTTTACGTATCTGATCTTGTCTTGAAGAGGTGAAAACTCTTCATAGAATAACAAATGTTATTCATTGCTTCTTTTTGCTCCCTACAAAACGGATTATGCCATATTCTCAGTGTGTGTTTGATAAATAGTAGTTCAGTGAGTAACACATGAAATCCTAGTAGTACTCTTTTTTTTTTTTTTGGAAAGACAGACTTCTAGCTGCTTTTTACCATCCAGAATATGTTGATTACTGAGAAAAAGATTTGAGCACCAAATGATAGTCATAAAGGCTATATATTTAATTTCTTTTTTTTTCTTTTGAGACAGAGTCTTGCTCTGTTGCCCAGACTGGAGTGCAGTGGCAGGATCTTGGCTCACTGCAACCTCCGCCTCCTGGGTTCAGGCGATTCTCCTGCCTCAGCCTCCCGAGTAGCTGGGACTACAGGTGCCTGCCACCACGCCCAGCTAATTTTTGTATTTTTAGTAGAAACGGGGTTTCACCATATTGGTCAGGCTGGTTTTGAACTCCTGACCTTGTGATCCGCCTGCCTTGGCCTCCCAGAGTGCTGGGATTACAGGTGTGAGCCACTGTACCCGGCCGTATTTAATTTCTTAGTATAGGGGAAAGAACCCCAAGGCTCTCTTGCCTGTGTATATAAATAAAATGAGAAAGTGGCATAGGGACAGGAGGGCACACAAACTTGAATCAAGACTTGGTAGCTGGGTTCAAAGAAAGGAAACAGGAGAGCTTTGCAAGGTAGGATGAAGAAGTATTGTAGCTTTTTAGTGATATTATCTGATCCACTAGCTCCTCCTATGGATGAGGAAAGTGGGAACCTGAAAATGGAAAGAATTTATCTGACGTCATAGAATTTGTGTCTTGACTGGAACTATCAGCTCAGTCTTATCCTAAGACATCCTCCTGGATATCTTCTACATACTTACCCAACTTTATCTAAACACAGCTGTCTTTTATCCATATTTAAACGAATGCTATCGTTAACCTCTATCTTAAAGGTTGTTAAAAATATGCATTCCTGTTTCATGCTGGGTTGTGGAATTGAGAGCACAAGCATATTAGAAATGAGAGTTGTCTGGTACAATGTGTTGATGCTCATTGGCTTTTTTTTTTTTTTTTTGAGTAGGAATCTCACTCTGTCACCAGATTGGAGTGCAGTGGTGTGATCTTGGCTCACTGCAACCTCCACCTCCCTGGTTCAAGCAATTCTCCCACCTAAGCCTCCTGAGTAGGTGGGATTACAGGTGTCTGCCACCACACCTGGCTAATTTTTGTATTTTTGGTAGAGACAGAGTTTCACCATGTTGGCCAGGTTAGTCTCGAACTCCTGACCTCAAGTGATCTGCCTGCCTCGGCCTCCCAAAGTGCTGGAACTGCAAGCGTGAGCCACTGCACACAGCCTCGTTGGCCATTTCTTAAAAGATTTGTGTTGAGAAACACCGTCAGGTTTTTGTTTTTGCTGTGTGTGGCTCACTCTTCTTTGACTGCTTTCCATTTGCGTGGAACCAGAAAGTTTGAAACCACTTGTTTTAGACTAAATGTCCGTTATATAATCATTAGCCCTTGAAGACATTAATGGAATTGATACTTGTGAGGATAATATTGAGTAATAATCCAGGTCTCAGAAAAGCGTGAGATTTATTTTAGAATGACTTACATGAATGACAGTTAATAGGCTAGTTTCATTGCACCAAGGGTTAATTGTTAGTCATTTGGAACATTTCCACTGTTTCTTAAATTAAAAAAGTATTATTAATGTTATCTTTGATTAACAAATCATAATTATATACATTGATGGGGTACAGTGTGATTTACAGTGTGGCGTGATTAAATCAAGCTAATTAAGGTATCCATCACCTTGCTTACCTATCATTGTTTTTGAAGAGACATTTGAAGTTTGTTCTCTTCTTATTTTGAAATATGTAATGCATTGTTGTGGATGAATAGTCACCCTGCTGTACAATAGATCCTGAAACCTATTCCTCCTGCCCTCTGAAACTTTGTGCCCTTTTGATCAGCAACTCCTCATTCCCTCCCTTTCCCCCTGACACGCCACAGCTTCTGGTAACCATCATTCTATTCTCTACTTCAGTGAGTTCAACTTATTAGATTCCACATATGAGTAAGATCATGTGGCATTTGTCTTTCTGTGCCTGGTTTTCTTCACTTAGCATGATGTCCTCCAGATTCATTCGTGTTGTTGCAAATGACAGGATTTCCTCCTCTTCTAAGGCAGACTGGTATTCCATTGTGTGTATACACAACATTTAGAAAAATCCATTCATCTTTTGAAGGATGCTTAGGTTGTTTCCATATCTTGGCTATTGTGAATAATGCTGCAGTGAAAGTGGGAGTGCAGTTATCCCTTCAGCCTATCGATTTCCTTTCTTTTGGATGTATACCCAGAAGTGAGATTACTGGATCATGTGGTATTCTATTTTTAGTTTTTTGAGGAACCTCCATGCCTTTTTCCATAATGGTTGTATTAATTTACACTCCCACCAACGATGTTTAAGAGTTTCTTTCTCTCCAGATCTTCTCTAACACTTGTTATCGTTCATCTTTTTGATAACAGCTATCCTAACAGCTGTGCACTGTTATCTTGTTGTGGTTTTAGTTTGCATTTCCCTAATGATCAGTGACGCTGAGCATTTCTTCATGCACCTATTGACCATTTGTATGTCTTCTTTTAAAAAATGGAACATTTCTTTTTGGGGAATATTGGATCTCTCCTGAGTGCCAAATGAATGAAGCACTAAATATGTAAAGCTGAATACATACTGAGGGCAGCAGGCTGTAGGAGCATATTTCGGTTAAAAAGCCATATATTTAGAAATTTTAAAGAAAAGCTTAAAATGAGCGTCTGCTCACTCCAGTTACCCAGGTGGGTAAATGAAGTGCCATTCTTTATTACTAATCTGCCAGTAGTCCCCTTAACCACTCTCCCCACATGAAAATCTGAAATTGGGTCAATAACGAGAACCTTCGGTTTTAGATTTTTGGTTCAAATTTGCATTTTTTTTAAAAAAGGTAAACCAAAGGTCTTCAGCTCTATTTTCTTTTTAAATTCTAGATAAGCTATTGCCAGGTGATGAAGGAGCCCTTTGGTTGCACCTGATGCATTATTGTGAAGCATGTACAGCACCCAAAATGCCAGAGTTCATTCTGTACACTTTCCATAGCACGTACCGGAAACTGCCGTGGAAGGACCTGCACCCTGACCAGATGCTCATGGAGGCCTTCTTCAAAGTAAGACCTTCACTCCCCGGGTTGCAGCCTAGAGAGATCTGGTTTCCAGGGAGCAGCCTGGTCACTGTGGTTGTTAGGCATAGTGGCAGTGTGTGCCAGCGTGGACCGTGAATACATTCTGTGTTGCCTCGGTGGTGCTTGTGGAAAACAGTGTCCCATGGAAGTCATTTCATTGTATTAACACATCTACAGGACCATTTTTAAAACCCAGAGAAAGATTTGATCTATAATATGTCAGTCATCCCCTAGGCTTTGTCATGTGTGAGTACATAGTTTAATGCCTCCATTATGCTTAATCTTGGTTGTTGTTGATGTGTTTGTGTCATTACAGTTTGTGTCATCAACTGTGTATTGTTAAATGTTCTATTAAAGCAAAATGTAAATTGGTACTGAAGCTATTAGTTTCTTTTAGCAGTCATGCAAGTGAATAATTTGATTATATGAGATAAAATGCATTGTGACAACCGATGAATGCATCATAATCGTGTACAGACCTGAAATGACCTGAAAAAAGAGAGTATGTGCGAGTCTTTGCAGTAGAAGCAATGGTTACAAAAACCAGAAAACAGACAGTGTAGTGTAACTTACATACCAGTCAGGCATTTGGAGCTGTTATTGCTTTTCTTTCTTTCTTTTTTTTTTTTTTAATTACACTCTTGTCTTAGGTTTTTATGGTAGTTTCAGTTCATTTGTTCATAGTCTCATCAGTTAGTGTTTACTGTTACTATCACATTTATTACTGAGACACCTTAAGTGCTTTGATACAGATGTACACTTATTTATGACAGTTAGCAAAACGTACTTAACTTTTTTAGTGCCCTTAATGGAAGCCCATCTGTGCTGTCTTGTCAGCCACTCCTCAGTAGCTGAAATGCAAGAAAAGCTGAGGGCAGTTGTTCTAGAGAAACTGAAGACTTAAGAATGATTTTATAGCTAGATTTAGTATATGAGACAGGCATTAAGTAAATATTTATCACCATTATAACCATACTAGAGAAAGGTGGTTTAAAGAACTATAAGATGGAGTTTTAACTAAGTAAAAGGATGACTTTAACTATAAGACAGACTAAATAGTAGCACAGCCTGTTAAGGGATGCTGTAGACTCTGTCTCTAGAAGTTTTATTCTAATGGCAGATGACCCTGACCACCCCAGAAGCTGGGGATGTTTTAATTCTTTGTGTCTTCTTGGCATAATAAACTATATTTTTTTTGGTGGGGTTGAGCGTGAGGATAGAGAACTGATTATAATGGACAATGAAGAATCATTTTCTAAAAGGAAGAGAATTAGTAGTTAGCATAATATAATAACAGTAATGAGAAGAAATGAATCATCACCAAATTCAATTGATCATGATTTTATAAATAGACTAGAGCTTTTAATCTTCATATTGAAAGGAAAAATTCATGAGTAGCCATGTTTTATTTTAAACAAATTAGAAGTATTGAAATAGCTTTTAAGAGATCTTTGAGGTTTCTTGTATACTTTGTAGTACATCTGTTCCTCATTCTCTTATTTTTTTTTTTTTCTTTTGAGATGGAGTCTCGCTGTGTCACCCAGGCTGGAGTGCAGTGGCGCGATCTTGGCTCATTGCAAGCTCTGCCTTCCGGGTTCACGCCATTCTTCTGCCTCAGCCTCCCAAGTAGCTGGGACTACAGGTACCCGCCACCAGGCCCAGCTAATTTTTTGTGTTTTTAGTAGAGACGGGGTTTCACCATGTTAGCCAGATGCTCTCGATTTCCTGACCTTGTGATCCACCCGCCTTGGCCTCCCAAAGTGCTGGGATTACAGGCGTGAGCCACTGCACCCGGCCACTCTAATATATTTTAAATAGAATTTAAACATGCAGTCATCAAAAATTGTAAAGACTAATAATGGGGAGACATTGTTATAATACAACATTACATTAAAAAGGGAATATAGGCCGGGCACGGTGGCTCACACCTGTAATCCCAGCACTTTGGGAGGCTGAGGTGGGCAGATCACCTGAGGCTGGGGGTTCAAGACCAGCCTGACCAACATGGAGAAACCTGGTCTCTACTAAAAATAAAATAAAAAATAAGCAATAAAATAATAAAATAAAAAATTAGCTGGGCGTGGGAGTGGGTGCCCAGCTACTTGGCAGGCTGAGGCGGGAGAATTGCTTGAACCTGGGAGGCAGAGGTTGCGGTGAGCTGAGATTGTGCCATTGCACTCCAGTCTGGGCAACAAGAGTGAAACTCCATCTCAAAAAAAGAAAATTTAAAAAAGGCAATATAAATAATATACACTAGTGTAGTAGATCTCAAAGTAATGTGGTCCCTGGGACAGAAACATTAGCATTACTTGGGAACTTACACATTCCAGCTCCCAACCCATACGTGCAAAATTAAAAGCTCTAGGGGTAGGCCCAGCAGTCTGTTTTAATACATTTTCCATTTAGTTCTGATGCGCACTTAAGTTTGGGAACTACTGACTAGTAAATCTCAACTTTGCCCTGTCCTGGCACACCTGAGGATTCTGATACACTCCCTGCAGCTCCAGTGACTTACTGTGGCAGCGATTCTCCACCCAGGTTGGGGTTAGGGAAGGTCATTCCTCACTTGTTAAGAATGATTGGAATAAATGCTGAAATCTGAACAGACAAACTAAAATATACACACATACATTGTGGAAGGAGAGATATTACAAATATTAAGTCTAAATCTCTAGGAGGTGGGATTGTAAGTGATATAATCTGGGGAAAAAGTGTTTTTTAAAAACATAATTATGAAATAATTTACATACATTTTCCAGATACATAGATAGCACAAGGCAACACATTGATTTTAATTCATTTCCTTCTAGGTGGAACGAGGAAGCCCCAAGAGCTGTTTCTTATTTTTGGGGTCTGTACTCTGTGAAGTCAATTGGGTTAGTGTGCTCTCTGATGCCTGGAATCCCAGTCCCCACCCAGAAACCCGCAGCATGATTGTCTGCCTCCTTTTCATGATGATTTTATTGGCAAAGGAAGTTCAACTGGTAGACCAAACAGTAAGTTTGGGAAGCTTATGGCAAACATTTGGCAAGGCTGCTTAGATCTTTGCTTTCTACTAGGTCATAGTTTTTCATTTGTTTTTCCAGTGCCCCTATCAGTGTGAACAGATGCTTGGCATATGAGATGTACCTTTAACCAGATGCCTGATTTTCTTGGATAGCTCATTATCTGATTCTAAATTATACAAAGAACCACACTGAGTTAGAATATATTAATCAGCTTTATTTTACATCTCATTAATATCTAGTTCAATCTCTTGTATGCTTCTTGAAGTCAATTTTGGCATGTCCCACCAGAACAGAGAGTTCATTTGAAAGAAAAGAACCTGGGTTCCAGATACTCAATACATCTTAATATGAATGTGTTTTTGCCAAGACTTTGGTTATTGCTTTCACTAGTACCCCTAACTCGAGTAGATACTTACTTGATATTTTAACTGTTCTGTGCTTACCATAGGCCATCTTAGTGGTTATTCCACAGACTAGTTAGCAACACGTATTTCTGGAAAAATTGGGGCTCTGGAACTAAAGGAATATGTGTTTTATTTTTAGGATTCACCTTTACTTAGTCTTCTTGGACAGACAAGCTCACTTTCATGGCATCTCGTGGATATTGTGTCGTACCAGAGTGTGCTAGGTTATTTCAGCAGCCATTACCCACCATCCATCATCCTGGCAAAAGAATCTTATGCTGAATTAATCATGAAGCTCCTGAAAGTGTCTGCGGGCCTTTCTATTCCTACTGACAGCCAGAAGCATCTGGTAAGTTGAGAGGTAGTTTAAAAGGCAGGGACTGTTCTTGGAGATTAGTAGTAGCATAAGTGCTACAAAGGACAGTCTTGAACCTAGGAAGTGCTCAGCAGAGGAAGTTGGAGGATGTGTATTATCATATACTCATCTTTTGGCCTTGTAGATCTTTTGGGTTGAGTTCTCGTTTTGGGAGAGCCTTTACTTACTAGCAATGTCACATGTTGACGAAAAGTCAAAAGGATTGAGGGCTGCCAGCAAGCTGCTGGTTTCATGATCTGAATGTCATTGGCAGCAGAATGGGAGGGAGAGAGGGTAGTAATATGAGCTTGAGGTCTGACAGGGCAAGTCCTTCAGTTTTCTCATCTGATTAGAAATAGTGCCTTGCAAAGGCTGGGCGCGGTGGCTCACGCCTGTAATCCCAGCACTTCAGGAGGCCAAGGCAGGCGGATCACCTGAGGTCAGGAGTTCAAGACCAGCCTGGTCAACATGGTGAAACCCCATCTCTACTAAAAATACAAAAGTTTGCCGGGTGTGGTGGCATGCGCCTGTAGTCCCAGCTACTCGGGAGACTGAGGTAGGAGAATCGCTTGAACCCAGGAGGTGGAGGTTGCAGTGAGCGGAGATCCCATCACTGCACTCCAGCCTGGGCAACAGAGTGAGACTCTGTCTCAAAAAAAAAAAAGTACCTTGCCTCAAAGTGGTGTTGTGAGGATTGAATTAGATAATGAACATAAAAGTTTTTGGAAAAGTGTCTGGCAAGTAGTTAGTGTTTGGTTGTTATTCTTGTAGTAAAAAAGGAAGAGTATTCTGCCAGAATTTGGGAAAACATGGGCCCTGGTCAAAGTGTTACCATAGATTTGCCTTTTACTAGACTCAGGGCCCTTGGGCCACGTGGGACTAAGTGTTCATGTGGCTTCCTGTTCTGTCTCCTCTACTCCCTACCCAAGCATTCATTGCAGTGCCATGCTCCCAGGAAATATGTAATTAACACTCCTTGCTTGGATTCATTTGAATGATTTTTTTTTTTTTTTGTCAGGATGCAGTTCCAAAATGCCAAGCTTTTACTCATCAGATGGTTCAATTCCTCAGCACCCTGGAACAAAATGGAAAAATCACCTTAGCAGTCCTAGAACAGGAAATGTCTAAGCTCTTAGACGATATCATTATCTTTAACCCACCCGGTAAGTGACTAGTCGGAAGTCCTGTATTCATTCAGTCAATGCATTCCTGCTGTGCGTGAGGCACTGTGAGATCAGGAGGGTGTTCAGGACACTGGCACTCCTCTTTCCAGAGAAGCAATGATCAGAGAGGTGTTTGGACACAAGGGACTGAGCAGTAGGGAAGGATTGACACTGGCAGATGCTGGTGGGTGATGGGTGAGACTGACCGTTAAGCTGGACAATGGGATCTAATGATTAAGAGATACCAGAGACCTTTTATTGAGCGGTATTTCTAGGGATTTTGGCTTTTAACTGGGAGTGCACTTCAGAATCACCTGTAGACTTGTCAAGAAACTGTGTATGGAGAACTTCTGCTCCTGGCAGTTTGGTGGACTAGACATACTGACTGCCTCTCCTGCTGAAGACAAACTAGGTGCTGGATGAAATGTTTTCAAGAAACTGGAAATTAAATTTATCAGTGGAGTGGCCAAAAGGTAAGGAAACCTCAGAGGCTAGAACCTAAGTGAAAGGAGAAACCCATCAAGGCAGATGGAGTTCTGAGGCTGCTGTCACCCTGAAGAGTTTTGCTGAATATGTTGGATATTAGGGGGAGGCGGTAAAGCCCAGGGCCTGCCTAAGATGGGAGCCTAAAAGGAAATCCTATGCATAATCCACAGGGTGACATTTTTACTGTAAAGATGATCTAGAAGTAAACCTCCTCTTGTGAAAAGAAGGCAAAGACAGTTATCCGTTTTGGCCTTGCTGTTAGGTTAAATGTTTATGTAGGAAATGTTGTTAGGTTAAATGTTTATGCAGGAAAAGAGATATCTGTTTTGAGAATTGATAAGCTGACCTTCATGTGGTTTTGAAGCAAGAATTCAGACTACCTAGATCATTAAAAACAGCAATAATAACAACAACAACCTCAGTCTAAGAATTTAGAGTAGTTCTGGGTTGGCAGTGCCACTGCAAAAAGCAACCATAGATCCTCTTTGGAGAAACCCATCTTTACCTCAAGCCTCAAAGTTCCAAGAAAGTCACAGTAAAAAAAGTCACAAAACACAAAAGGAAACAAGACACCATGAGCAAAGTAATAGAAAACAACAGCAGCATCAGAAATGAAAAGATTGAAGATAGTGGAATAATTAGTACAGTAAGCAAAAAGATATTTTTATTATATGCTGAAATAAGAGAGGATTGAAGATATCAGTAAGAAGAAGGGATTGTAGAAATATGCAGATTTGAGAGATTTATATATTTTAGAAATGAAAAATATAAAGATTATAATAAAGTTAATAGATAAGTTCAACAGTAGATTAAACTCATCTGAAGAGAAAATTGGTAAACTGGAAAATAAAACTGAAGAAAATACTCAGATTGCAGCACAGAGAAACAGAGAAGGAATGTAAAAGTGAGCTGGGCATGGAGGCCGAGGCAGGAGGATTGCTTAAGGCCAGGAATTCGAGGCCACAGTGTGCAATGACTGTGTCTGAATACTGCACTCCAGCCTGGGCAACATAGTGAGAACCCATCTCTAAAACAAACAAAAATAATGTGAAAGTGAGGTTAAAAGGCATAGAGGATAGGCTGAGAAGGTAAAATATACATCCCATTATCCAAGTAGAATTCCAGAAGGAGAGGAGATACTTAACTGGGGAGAAGCAATATCTGAAGAGATAGTAAGGCTGAAAATTTTCAGGACTGATGAAGACAACAATCCTCAAATTCAGTAAACCCAGCAAATCCCAAGCAGGATATATGGAAAGAAATTCAAACCTGTATACACTGTAGTGAACCTGCAGAAGCACCAGTGGCAAAACTAACAAAACAAAACAAAACAAAACCCTTTATATCCAGGAAGGAAAGGCAGATTACCTACCAAGGAGCAACATTTAGACTGACAGCTGACTTCTCAATATCAATAAAAGAATCTGTAAGACAGTGAGATAACAACTTCAATGTGCTATGAGAAAATGACTCATAACCTAGAATTGTAAACTAAGAAAAGCCACCCTTTAATGAAGAAGATGAGGTAAAGAACCATACTTTCATTGAGCCCTGAGAGTGTTTGTCCCAGTAGATGTCACTAAAGAAAATACTGAAGCATGCTAGAAAGGAGGTTGAGTTAAAAGTGTTCTAAGGTTCTACTACTGTTTAGTGGGTCAAGAGATTATACCTTGATAAAGTATGAATATTAACAACTTTAAGAAATTAACCAAAAGAATAGAAATTAAAATGTACAACTTCCAAGTCAATAGAGGGAGATAAAAAGAAATGGCCAAAGTATGTTCAGTCCAAAGAAGGCAAGAAAGGAAGCATGGAGAAAGTGAGAAAAATAACCGGAATAAAATGATAAAATTCAAATGTGTTGGTAAAGGTACTAATGCTCAAGTTAAAAGACAAAGATTGTTAAGGTAGATTAATAACCAAAAACATTTAGCTTTAAGCCGTTTATAAGAAATACATCAAAAGCATAAGGATATAGAAAGCATTCCATAAGATGATTATATCAGGCAAATATTAAAATAGAAAGCTGGCATAGCTATATTAATATCAGATAAATAGAACTGTAAGGCAGAAAACTTTGTAAAAGCCAGATGTTCATCTCTGTGTATTTCTGCCCTGAGGTTGTATGACATAGGGAAAAAAAAAAATCAGTAACTAAATAGAACTAGAGGGAAAAACACTGTGGAAATTAAGAAGCAAACTTTTAAATAACTGATGGCCAAAGGAACAATCATAATAGAAATTTAAAATACTTAGAACTGAATAGTAAAATACAGTGCATCAAAATTTGTGGGATGCAGATTTAGCCTGTTCTCACACTGCTATAAAGAAAAACCCAACACTGGGTGATTTATAAGGAAAACAGGTTCAATTGACTCATGGTTCTAGAGGCTGTACAGGAAGCATGATGCTGCCATCTGCTTGGCTTCTGGAGAGGCCTCAGGAAACTTACAATCACAGCAGAACACAGAATGGGAGTAACACTCCACATGGCCAGAGAAGGAGCAAGAGAGAGAATGAGTGAGGAGATGTTGCATACTTTTAAACTACCACATCTCTGAGAACTCTAGTATGAGAACAGCACCAAGAGGATGGTGCTAAACCATTCATGAAGGACCCACCCCCATATTCAGCCACCTCCCACTAAACTCTGCTCCAACATTGGGGACTACGGTTCAACATGAGATTTGGTGAGGACACAGATCCAAACCATATCAGTTACTTTTAGGGCCATAAATGCTCATCATAGACTTTTTTAAAAGGTAAAAATTAAAAAACATTAAACAGTTATTTAAAAAGACAGCAAAATAACAATCAAAGGCAGTAGAAGGGAGGAAATAATAAAGAGAAAATAAATAGTAAGAAACTAAGAATGAAGAACAATGAAACTGGTAAATGTGTGGGTAAATCTAAATGAAATCTGACTGTATGCAACAATAATAATAGAAATGGCTTATTGGGTTATGGCAACAGTGGAGAAATGAAATTAGAATGTTCCAAAGCCATTACATCATCTGGGAACCAATTAACATCAGACTTCAAAAAATCAGGAATGCATGTTTTCATTTATAGGATAACCACTATGAGAATTTTAAGAGAGGATTTCGTTTTCAAGCTGAAACAGGGAAAAAATAGAATAATAATCTAAAAGAGGCAAAAGAGAGAAAAAGGAATGTAGAATAGGAGGGACAAATAGGATACATACAGGAAGACAGTAGACTTAGACCCAGCTACGTCAGTAATTAATTATAGTAACTGTGAATGATTAAGATTGTCACACCGGATAAAACAAGGAAGAAAAAGACAACTTAGTAGAAAAAAATGGACAAGACCCTTGAAACGACATTCTGTAAAAGAAAATATCTTGCTGACCAATAAACATGAAACAGTGCTAGATGTTGTTAATAATCATACTTATTTCATGTAGATACTGTATCAGGTGAGATAGCATCTAAAATTTTAGCATCAGCCTGGCAAGTCAGCCACATTCAGTGAATCTTATGGAAAAGAAGTATCAGCAAGCAATGCTGGAGAAACTGTTCCAGAGTTGGTCAGATGTGATTGAACAGGAAGGGTTGAATAATAGCTGGCCAGGGAAAGGGGAGAAGGGTATTCTGGAAAGATCTTCGTCAGAAGAGTGATAGGATCAGATATGGTATTTAGGAAAAGATTTGAGAGCCCTGTTGATGATGAACAGAAATGGGAGAGACTGGGGTCTGTTGTAGTAATCTATTCCTATTAGTCATAATTAAGAGATAAAATTTAAATTGCTATTCAGTTGAAATTCAGAGATGAGCCTTTATTTCCAAGAATATTTGTACCCATGGAAATATATGAAGAAATAGACAGACATACTGTTATTATCTCTCTCAAACTTGTTTTTTAAGTCCTTGCTTGACGGTAAGTAGGTCGTACAGAAAGATTAAGTGAGGTTTATTTAACCCTGCTTAAGTAGATGAATTTGCTTTGATAGATGCGATGAATAAGATCTCTCAACTTTTTACCCTTCCTGTTGACATAAATACTGAATCCTTGTGGTGTGAAAGCTACAGTTCTACTTCTTAAAAAAAAATGTACCCAGCTTAGGGAGAGCTAGAAGAGTTGTCGTAATTATTCCAGTTAACTCTCAGTAAAATATATTTTCTGTTTTTGAATGTGAAGAAGGAATCTACCTCAGTGACCTTCTCTTATTTGCAGTTCTCTTGTAAAATGAATTTGTTCTTTTTCTTGAATTCCTCTCTTTTTACCTCCAACTTTTTTGAAAAATTACCAGTCGGCTTACTTTCCTTATTTAAAAAACAAAGAAATAAAACAGCTGCTGTTAGGACGCTTTGCTAAGATTTTTCCTTACATTTATATTTAGTTTTAAGTAATAACCTTTAATGTGTGGAAATCACCCTAGAATATTGACAGTGATGGCAGTGATAGTGGGTACTGTTGCTCTTGGTTTACTGAATGACTGGTGAGATCTACGTATTTGGTTTTCCATGAGCAAAGGCTGGAAAATAAAGACTGACTAGGCATGTTCTGATAAGTTACTCTTTCACACCAGCTTCAGATTTGTCTGTTTATTAAGGTATTGCTCTGCTATGCTGCTGTACCCAGGGAACTCACAGTAGTTCCTGCTTTTACTCTTAGAAACTGTGTGCCACATACTATCTGTACAAACTCAACACCATCCGGAGCCTTCCTTCTGGTCCCTTGCAGTCAGCTACTAGCACTGGAGAGTATCTCCCTGGAGAGCAGCTAAGATTGAAGTACTGTTATTCTCCTGATCACATGGATAGCACCTTTCTGGCAGCCATTCTTGAGTGTCTCTATGTTCCTTTCAGATATGGAAAGCCAGACCCGCCACATGGCCCTCAGCAGCCTCTTTATGGAAGTCCTGATGATGATGAACAACGCAACTATTCCAACGGCAGAGTTCCTTCGGGGCAGTATCCGGACCTGGATTGGCCAAAAAATGCATGGACTGGTGGTGCTGCCCCTTTTAACAGCAGCCTGCCAGAGCCTGGCGTCCGTCCGCCACATGGCTGAGACTACGGAAGCCTGCATCACTGCCTACTTCAAAGAAAGTAAGAGGAGGTCATCTTACGCTCCATTGTATTGGTCTTTTCCAGAAAGATGAAAGCATTGTCATCAGGAGATATCTTTCTAGACTCTTCCCAGTGAGGGATGTGTCATTCTAATTTTCTGCTCTGCAAATGTTGTGGATGTTTCTGAATATATGTATTTTTCATAAAGATCTGCAGTTAGCATGAGAACCTGTGGCCGTGTCTGTTAGTACAATCACGTTTCAAGGGAGAGAAGCTCTAATCCACTTCACATTGGTTTTGGAGGGTCAGACCAACCTGTTATGACGTGCAAATTGTGTTGTGTCACAGGCCAAGTCATAGTCCTCAAAACAAATGCTATATACCATGGTTCATGAGGTTAATTTTCCCTGTTTTTGTCACTTTTGGTAAAAGGAGTTTTCATAGAAGTTTTTAAAATTGCTGCTTATCAGACCTTTTAAAGCATTATGAAGGGCTCGTTCATTGTCACCCCTCCTTTTTAAAAATCTGCTTTACTGCCTACCTCTAAACTCTCAGACTCTGGAAGCAGCTTAGTCTGATTAAGAATTGCTGAGAACAGCACTTCTCACCTCTGATATCCAGATACCACATCACACTGCAGTCAGTGGGAGAAAAAGAGGGGTGAGAAGGAGGGTATCAGAGCAAGGATCCAGGAGGTGCCCACAACCTGCCATCTGCCCTGTCCTGACTCCCCATGAACAGCACATGCCCACCCATGGAGGTGGTGTGCATGTCACCATGCCAGCCCACCCTCCCTTCCCCAAAGAGTGGAGACCATTAGAATAACACTGCTATTCCAAACTCATCTGTGTTCCTAAAAATCAAAGTTTCAATACATGAGGTAAACTAAGCTTTGATAACTAAAACATCTCACAGATTGAGTGATAAGAGTTTCCCGTGGGAAAGCGTAAGTGTACATATGTTCTTAAAAAGGGTATTAAAGTTAAACCTCTTAGCTGATCAGGACAGGCAGTGTCTACATGTGGTTTTAAGGATCATAATGTGATAGAAAGGTGATTTATACGTATGCAGCCCTGAATTCTGTTTTTTTAAACCTTTCTGGTGGCTACGCTGGGGACAAGCATCTGGCCCAAGGGCTCCCCAGTCTGAGCCCTGAGGTATATTTGACTTTTGTAGCCTTCACTGTAAGAAATGTTGTCTTGACATGAAGCTTATCTCATAGGTTGCTATGTCAAAAAAAAAAAAAATCATGAAGCTTAAAGTGAAAGTATTTGCTGGAGTTGTCAAGTAATTGGATTCTTGCCTATATCTTAATGTCTCTTCTTCATGTTCTTAGGCCCTCTCAATCAGAATTCAGGATGGGGGCCCATTCTGGTATCCCTTCAGGTTCCCGAGCTCACCATGGAAGAGTTCCTGCAGGAGTGCCTCACCCTGGGCAGTTACTTGACTCTTTACGTCTACCTGCTTCAGTGTTTAAACAGCGAACAGACTCTAAGGAACGAAATGAAAGTGCTGCTCATCTTAAGCAAGTGGCTGGAACAGGTGTACCCAAGGTACGTTGGCCCTCAGGCTGTTACATCAAACTTGCTGTATTTGGTTAACTTGGAATTTAGAGCTTAAGTGTAGCTTTAAGTACACAGAACCAAGTGGTGCATACAAAATAAGGTTTTAAGGTATGGTGACAGTTGTTTTGGAAAGATTCTTAATTAATGGGCTAATCATCTGAGCAGATTTTTTGTTTCCTAAAACTGGCGCATTGAAACGCCAAGCATCAGTTTCCTTACCGGTTCAGTGGAGATAGTAACCCCTACCTGATAGGGCTGTCATGAGGATGAAGTGGAAGAACACGAAGTTCATCATGGTGGCATGTAGTAGATGTTCCACAGATGGCGGCGGTTGCAATCCCATTGCTCTATTTACATCAGCCTTTAGCCTATGCTTTTGAAGTATTGAATGTCTTCTATCCTTAAAACTCTGATGTGGACTTGCAGTTAAATCGGAGTGGAAAAAATTTACTTCTATATTTTATTTTCCTCTGGTGCCTCCCCTAGCTCCGTGGAGGAAGAGGCAAAGCTGTTTTTGTGGTGGCACCAAGTCCTTCAGCTCTCCCTCATTCAGACAGAGCAGAATGACTCCGTCCTGACAGAATCTGTCATTCGAATTCTGCTCATGGTTCAGAGCAGGCAGAACCTCGTGGCTGAGGAGAGGCTCAGCTCTGGGATCCTGGGAGCGATTGGGTTGGGCCGGAAGTCGCCCTTGTCTAACAGGTAAGGAAGCGCCTTTCTAACACTGTTCTTCTAAACAGGCCTCAGACATCTGTACTTACTTACAGGTTGTGATACTTTAGTAGGTTTTTTGACTTAGGATCTAGGTTCTCCAGAGAGATTAATGGAAAAAAAAGAAAACACAGCCTGATTACATCTTTATATTCTAAAAAGCATTTTTAATTTTTTCTTACCTTTTAAAAAAATTTTCAGTTCAAACAGTATTTTTAATAGTATCTCCTGTTGTGTTTGGATTTTGTAACCTAACTGCACTACTGATTTCTTTTTGGTTTGGAACCAGTCATGGATGGTATGCAAGCTTAGTTTAAAAGCCAAGTCAGGTGGGTACTTGATGGGTTCAGGGAAACCGGGAAACCCAGAACCTGTGAGGGACTCAGTCTAGTGAACTGTTCAGTAGTCAAGCTGGGTTAAGATCTGTTGGTGGCCGGGCGTGGTGGCTGATATTTGTAATCCCAGCACTTTGGGAGGCCAAGGCAGGCGGATCACTTGAGGTCACGAGTTCGAGACCAGCCTGGCCAACATGGTAAAACCCCGTTTCTACCAAAAAATACAGGAATTAGCCGGGCATGGTGCTACATGCCTGTAGTCCCAGGTACTCTGGAGACTGAGGTGGGAGAATCGCTTGAACCCAGGAGACAGAGGTTGCAGTGAGCTGAAATTATGCTGCTGCACTCCAGCGTAGGTGACAGAGTCAGACCCTGTCTCAAAAATAAATAAATAAATAAAAATACAAACACAAATACAAAAATTAGCTGGGTGTGGTGGCAAGCACCTGTAGTCCCAGCTACTCAGGAGGCTGAAGCAGAATTGCTTAAACCCAGCAGGCAGAGGTTGTAGTGAGCCAAGATCACACCACTGCACTCCAGCCTGGCCAACAGAGCAAGACTGTCTCAAAAAAAAAAGAAAAAACAAATAAAAGGCCTGTTGGTAAGAAGGATAAGTAATGAGAAACAAGTCTGGATTTTTGTTGCAAAAAATCCCAGGGCATGGAAGAATTTGCCATTAGCTTCCCATTTTCTCTCATTATGCTTACGTCATGGTTTTCTTTTTAAGCCCTTGTCGGTGTTGAAAAGAATTTGCAAACTTGATGATGTCAGCATTCTTGTGGAATAGCCCATTGTGGTGTTGTATTGGGACTCACTCATTCCAAACCAGTTAACATCATGTTTCTTGGTTTGAGGTAGAAGATAGCAGGACTGCGTGATTTTGTTTTACTTAAATTTGGCTTGTGTCTTTTATTCTTTTTTTTTTTTAATTGTGATAAAATACACATAACTTAAAACTTTCCACGGTAACCATTTTCATATGCACAATTCAGTGACATTTAAAACATTCACAATATTGTTGCAGCCATCACCACAATCTAGCTTCAGAACATTTTTATCACTCCAAAAGGAAGTCCTACACTCATTAAGTAGTCACCTCTATTCCCTTCAACCCCCGTGTCTCTGGCAACCACTAATTGACATTATGACTTTATATATTCAGTCCTATTTTGGACATTTCACATAAATGGAATCATATAATGTGTGGCTGCTTATGTTGGACTTTTTTCACTTAACATAAAGTTTTCAAGGTTCATCCATGTTGTAGTATGTATCTGTACTTCATTTGTTTTTATGGCCGAATAATATTCTTTTGTATTCCACATTTTGTTTATCCATTCATTAGCTGATGGACATTTGGATTGTTTCAGCCTTTTGGCTATTGCAGATAATGCTACTATGAGCATTTGTGTACCCGTTTTTGTTAGAACATCTGTTTTTAGCTTTTTGGTGTATACCCAGGAGCGGAATTGCTGGGTCCTATGGTAACTCTATGCTTCACTTGTTGAGGAACTGCCAGACTGTTTTCCCTAGTGCCTGCACCATTTACATTCCCACCAGCAATGTGCAAGGGTTCCAGCTATTCCACATCTTTGCCAACAGTTTCATTCTTGAATCTGATTTATACATATATTGTTTGGATGGTGATAATGGATAAAACTTCTTCTTGATCATATTTTAAGATTTTCCTGAGAAGGTGAACAACACAGTCGATCTGGAAATGTGTTAGTGTTGTTTTGTCATAGAGAATATGGTGTTTATTTCAAAATGCTTACTTTAATAGCCATTTACTTCTTCTGACCTCTCCCTAATGCCTAAGGTTCCGAGTGGTTGCCCGAAGCATGGCTGCCTTCCTTTCAGTTCAGGTTCCTATGGAAGATCAGATCCGTTTGAAGCCTGGCTCTGAATTACATCTGACTCCCAAAGCTCAGCAGGTCAGTATTTACAATGAAGGGTTAGAAGTTTGCCTGCACATCTTCCCTAGAAGGCAGGGAGGTGGCAGCTGTAGGCGGTGCCCATTATGACATGATGCTCTGTGGTGGTAGCACACTGTTCTCTTTCATGTGCCTTACTTATTGGAAAATGGTTTCACGTGCCCACCTCCAAATTTTTGTAGGCAGTTGTCTAGATTGCTGTTACTGTCACTGTAGAAAAGTGAGGCCACATGAAAGTCTGTCTAGGATTAAATTTGGTTCTGATAAGTGTGAATATGCACTTATCCGCCACCTGCTTGGGCTGGAGCAGGGGCTGGAGCTGGGGACTGGGATCTTGCACAGAAGATGTGGCTACAGTTGGAATGGATGGAAATTAGCTGAGCTTTAGCTTGGAACCAAGAAAGTAGTTCCTGTTTTGTGAGTCTGAAGGTTGACTATTGTTGACTGATGCTAGAATAACCTAACATGGGCAGAATGGTAGCTAGAAATGACAGCTTCTTCTACACACATGGAAGGTCACATTCCTATAACCTATGGACATGCTGGCCAGGTACAAAGGTGCACAGTAAAAAATGATGATCAGCATTCATGAGTCCTTCCTCTGTGCCAGGTACTGTTACAAGTTTTAACTCGACCAATATTAATGAGTTAAAGCGTTAACTCATTTAATCCTCATAGCAATGCTATAGCACAGAAACTATTTTATTTTTTAAGACAGGGTTTTATTCTGTTGCCCAGGCAGGAGTGCAATGGTGTGATCATATCTCACTGCAGCCTTGAACTCCTGTGCTCAAGCAGTCCTCCCACCTCAGCCTCCCAAGTAGTTAGGACTACAGGCATGCATTGCCACTCCTGACTAATTAAAATTTTTTTTTTGTAGAGACTGGGTCTCGCTTTGTTGCTGAGGTTGGTCTCAAACTCCTGGCTTCAAGCGATCCTCTTACCCTCAGCCTCCCAAGTGGCATAAGCCACTGCATCCAGCTAGGAAATATTATCCTGGTTTTTTGGATGAGGAAAGAGAGATAGAGAAAGGCTAAGTAATTTGTCCCAAATCACACACCTAGTAAGTGTTGGGGCTGGAATTCATACTGGCCAGTCTGGCTCCAGGCCTCTCCCATTCCCCACTCTGCAGGGCTGTCTCTGTAAGTGGTCAGAGCTTAAACACCTGAGCTCCTCTGCTGGGGCAGCTTTTTCATGTTTAAGCCAGCCACGTGCAATGTCAGATCTTGGTTATTAAGAGCACGGATCAGACAGAATAAGTAACAGGTTCTTCACAGGGATCTGGGCTTATTAAATAGCTGATAGTTGTCACTCATTGCCTAGACAGCTGCTGTTTGAATCCCCTGTTGCCTTACATGAAACATCCCAGTGGGCAGATGAAAATCCTGAGGGCAGGTTGTGCAGTCAGTGAGATGCAGGGTGTATTTGAGAAGGCTACGTCTCCTGTGGCCACCAGTACCTGGAGCATCAGTTTCTTGCTTTAACTGGGGTTCTGGGCTGTCCAGGCCTGGCCTCTTTGTCTTCATTTCTTTAGACTTAGACTGATGACTCCCTGCATGTCCCATACATATTTGTCATCAGGATATTCAGATTTGAAGAAAGTTGTCTTTTTAGAAAATGGTTATTCTTAGGCAAACTGTCAAAGTAGACTGTTTGGGGGACGAAATTTAAAGAAGGAAAGGAGAGGGAGAGAGACAGAGAGACACTGTGGTTCATGGGAAATGCCTGTCCCAATTGATTCCTATTCTTAAATTGAACTCTGTTTACATAGCTCCTAATTTGGTGCCCAGATACCTTCAGTTTATTTTCAACCTAAAGACTTCCATCTACAGCCCTCCTGGTAGTTAATTTCTAAAATTCCGGTTTATTTATCATCCTCAAAAAAATCACTTCTTTTTGTTTTTGAATCAACCACATTCCATCTTTTAATACATATTTTCTAGTGCAATGGTTTCTGTAAAAGGGACAAGGAGGGGGTGGGGCACTTCATGGTGGGGGATGTCCCCCAGTGAGGAGGGGAACACCATCAGAATCCTGGGGTGGATGAGTTTGTCACGTTGGAAAATGAAACTCCCCACCTAAAAATCAAGGGCCACTGTTGATTTTTTGTTTTCTCTATATACAGTCTCTTCCCCTTCTCTTCTCCTACTATGAAGAAAGGAATAATCAAAATTCTGGAGTCAAAGAATGTTTTTCTCTCCTTCTTCCTCTGAAGAGAGGAATAGAAACAGTTTCTGCCATAATTTTGTGTCATTTGTCAGAAGGATTCGGGAGGAACCTATGTACTTCATGCTTGTTGGCAGATTTAACAACCTCACTTACTCTTGGCAGCACTTAGCAACTGGTTCCTCTAGAATTCCTTTCCGTTAGACAGTTTCATATAACATTATCTCATAATCTAGGAACATATCCAACAGCAGATTGAACAGATTTCACCTTAGCAAGATGAGGCTGGTGCTTGGGATTTCCAGTTGGGCCCTAGGAACGGAGGGAGTGGACATTCTGGTGGGGAGGACCCCCCAGGTGGGACTGGGGAGAATGAGAACAGGGCAGGCTTTAGAAATGGGTGTGGCAGGTGAGGTGCCCAGCAACAAGAGCAGCCTGCCACAGCAGTGGCTCTTGGTAAGGCAAGTGTGGGAAACAGCACAGAACAGAAACAGGGAAGGCTGGGTGTGGGATGCTGCAAAGGTCACAGAGGCTTTGGCTGCTGGCCTCCTTCTGGTTGTGGTTAAATTAATCAATGCCTGCCTTTTGGACTCCTGACCTCAGTTCTGTAGGGCTCCTTCCCACAAGGCTCACAGTTGAAGTACATAGTAATAATGGGTGTGCTGCACCTCTGGCAGTCACATTATGTGCCTCTATGGAGTTAACCCTCTCGTCTTCCATGTCTTTTAGGCTCTGAATGCTCTTGAATCCATGTCATCAAGTAAGCAGTATGTTGAATACCAGGATCAAATATTGCAAGCCACCCAATTTATAAGGCATCCTGGCCATTGCCTTCAAGATGGGAAAAGCTTCTTGGCTCTTCTCGTTAACTGTCTGTATCCAGAAGTGCATTATTTGGACCACATACGATAGTAGCACTGAGGCTCTTGAAAAACCCATTGCTGTTTATGTTTACATTTAACTTTCCTGTTGCACAAGTAACTTTGCTCAATTTCACTGTAGAGCTCAGTTCAGCCCATGTGTAGTTGACTGAGATGCAAGTTGGGAGGCATTAGATATTAGATAATTCTGAGGGGGGGGTGTGTGTGTGTGTGTGTGTGCGCGCGCGCGCGCGCGTGCTTTCTCAGCTCTTAAGACCTTCTGGAGACTCTTTCAGTTTTTATATTTATCCACAAGAGAAACTTACTAAGTTCCACTTGGGTACAGAGCCACTCAGAGTTGCGGAATGTCCCAGTCATCTCACAAGACCTCCAGATGGAGTTCTTTGTATGTTTCCACTTCTGTCTCTGTTTTATGTAAGTGTTCCAGATCTGACAACCTTGGAAGTCACATAGTACCCTTACTTTTAAACCCCATTTGTGCTCCTCCAAAGTAAAAAAGTCAATTTCAAAAATTTCTGCATTTCTCAAATGTGGGGAGATACAATAGTTTTAAAGTATCGTTTTTCTCAGAAGGGAGATAAAAATGCTGAGTTCATTAAAGTGGGTCATGTGTAAAATATGACCATTGATCATGATTATAGTGGGCAGTAGAGATGATGACAAGTCCATTTCCATCCAGCCATGTGTCCTCATGGAAAAGGAGCTGCCTGTCTGAATCAGGGTGGCAAGCTGGCAGTCTGGGAGGAGCATGTTTCACACAGGTGTTTTGTTTGGTCCACTTGGTGAGGCATACAGACAGGGCTGCCTCTCTCCAGTCAGGAGAGTCCAGGCATTCCCTCGGGCCCTGACCCTAGCCTCATTCACATCACTTGCCCCTGTCGACACCTAAGTTTGCACCCTTTGATAGACACCACGTTTGATATCTGAAAGGCTCACTGTCAGGAGACAGAGACTGACGGAGACTGAAGACCTCATTCTCTGTTCCCTGCTTGTTTTTTAACTTCATATTTAAACTCAGATGAAGCCACTTGTCTGCTGAAACACTTGTCTGTGGAAACTGGGTCAGGTCAGGAGATCTACTGAAATTTGGCTTTTTTTCAATAGCCACGTGCCTTCTGTTGCTGACAGTTCATTCATTACCAAAGCCTGTGTGTAACTTTGCCGTGTTCTGTGGCCATCTTCTTGCTCATGTTATTTTCCTGGGAATGAACAGTTTGACTTCTGTTATCACGTTCCTCATTCTGTCAGCTCTACATGGATTTTGCCTGCACAGCTGGCTTAGTATGTCTTTGTGTATGGGTAGTTTGTAGCCCAAGAATATTTACCTAAAAATGTCTAAAAAGCCACCAAGAACGTTTATGGGGTATAGGGATGTAGTTAACAGAGTGCTAATCTCTCCTCAAATGTCCCTGTGGAATGCTTCCCCCCAGATTGGGAAGTTGGTAGGAGCTTTTCTTTACTTTGAATTTCTTTAGTTGGATGGAACGATTCTTCCTCACAGACAACGCTTTGCAGCTTTGATAAAGAACATCCTGTCCAGTCTCTTGAGTTTTACAGGCCACCAAATGTCCATCTCAGAGGGACCTGTCTCCGCTTTTCTTATTTTTGCTTCTCTCTGTTTTCAAAATTAGTCATCTTGTTCTGTGTATAAGAAAATTTGACAAGCTGTGGACAGTTTAATAGTCTGATCTGGCAACACTGATTTTTGTTTGGAAATATTTTGTGTTTTCTTTGAGGAGGATATAATTATTGCTATCCTAGGATGTGAAATTTTTGAGTGACAGTATGCATATTTTAAAGAAAATTATGATTAATCTGTATAATGTTTTTGGTCTGTAAATATTATAAAAAATAAAATCAATCTTTGGTTGTAACTGGTTAAAAACCAAATTATAGGGATATCACACTATCTTATAAAGTGTTTCAGCTGCTAAAGTTGCTGTAGGTTGTTACGCCTGATGTCATTTAATTTATTTGACATTGAACTTCATTAATCATCAGAGATGGTCAGTGAAAGCGCTTCCTCTTTAACTCTTTCTTGCTTAACCTTGGAAGGTTGACTCAACTCCTAGGTTTCTATGGGAAACTCTGGGCTAGGAACGTGCTATAAAGACACTGAGATGGTTCAGACATGGCCATGCTGCTGTAGCCTCCTGGGAAAGAAGGGCGGCAGAGAGACCAGCCCGCCCATTGGCTTGCAGGGGTAGGGAGCCTCTGCTTGAAAAAATTGTTGGCCTCCAGAGAGCATGAGGCTGTGGTTTCAGAATCAGTGATGGGTGCTGCACATCAATATTGGAATGAAGCAAGACCAAGACCTTGTGGACTGAGCAGCGTGGAGGGTGAACGGCTGCGGGCTCCAGACTTCACCGCAGGGTGGCCGACAGTGGCATTGGGACCAAATGAGGATGTCTAACTGCTTCCTGGGTTCGGGAGGGGGCAGCATTCTGGTTGCCATGAAAAACATCTCTCTCCCTCTCCGTCACTCCCCATGCTGCAGCGCACAGGTGGGTGGCAGAGGCAGGCTGCATCCCTGAATCATGTCGCCCCACTGCCTATTAATAGAACAAGTGAAGGGCAGGATGCTGGAACACACCAGACATAGAGGGAGGGAGGTCCTGCCAGATGTGCCTACACAGTTGTCTACACAGCATGACAGTAGCAGTGGAGTTGGGACCCACCTGTACATGTTTCCAAAGCTCCTGCACACTTGGGACCTCAGCTTCAAGGCAGGACTCGTTTCTTAGTCTCACCACCCTTTGTTGGCTCAGCCATCGCATGCCTCTGCCCCACAGGTGTTGTGTGCCTGAGTCTCTCCCTTCTTTGACGTTGGGGGAAGCCTAGTCCAGAAAATGAAAACCCATAGACCAGCCTAACTTCCTTTCAACCAAGTGACAGCCTCTTTGTTCCTCCCAGTTCATCATCAAAATCAGCATGTACATGTCATACAAGCCGAGAGTGTTCATGTCCTTGTTCCTTTCAAATGAAGGTGATATATACTTTTTCACTGAGTTTTTATTCCTAAAATTCTTTCTTCTGGAGCAGGAAGCAAATGTCCTGGAATTGTAGACTTTCAAAGTCAGAAGGGTCATTCAGGTTCATCTAGTGCCCTTCTCACTCTGCAGGGATCCTCCTCCGCCCCTGTCCGGTGCCTGGTGGTCCAGCCTGTGATGGGCAGGCCCAGGCTGCCGTTGACAGGCTCTGGAGTTCTGTTTTCTATTGAACCCAGATGTTTCTACATTGCCTATTGGTCGTAGTTCTGCCTAGAGCAGTTCAGGCTGGGGCTGTTCTCTTGCCTCTCCTTGAGGCAGACTTTTAGATATTTTCAGTTGTTATCACATGTCTGACACCACTTCCACCCCATCCCTCACTTCTTAGTCCTCTCCAGGCTAAATCCCCCAGTGTCTTTTTTCTTTTTTTTTTGAGACGGAGTCTCGTCTGTCATCCAGGCTCTGGAGTGCAAATGGCATGGTCTCGGCTCACTGCAACCTCTGCCTCCTGGGTTCAAGCTATTCTTCTGCCTCAGCCTCCCAAGTAGCCAGGACTACAGACGCACGCCACCACGCCTGGCTAATTTTTGTATTTTTTAATAGAGACGGGGTTTCACCCAGCCGTTGAGACAAGCTGGTCTCAAACTCCTGACCTTGTGATCCGCCCACCCTGGCCTCCCAAAGTGCTGGGATTACAGGCGTGAGCCACCACACCCGTCTCCCCCGCAATGTCTTTAGTTAGACCTTTTCCACCATCATGTCTAACTGGGCTGCAATTTGGGGAAAGTGTCCAAATGAGTCCATGTTATCCTAAAAGGGGTGTGCCCCGGGTTAGCAGGGCCAGGGCTAGGGTGAGACAAACGAGGCACACATCTAAGTTGGTGCTTGTCTGCAGGTGCCAAGAGAGTGCTTCCTTGGGTTTACACCTGTGGTGCCTTCTTTACCTCATTCTGGCCCCAGCCCTGGGGTTAGAGTCGCGCCAGTGTGGTCCAAGTGGTGTAATTCCCTAGATGCTTAGGCAGCATCAGCTTTCAGTAGCTGTGCCCCATGCGGGGCACATTAAGCTAGCAGCAAGTTGAGACTGCAGACCTCAGCTTAACATCAGTTGTTGCCCGAGACAGATTTCATCCCACATCTTCATGACAGGCCTAACAACAAGGCACTTTGCCCTTAATCCTCTACTACTGCCTGCTCTTCATTTTGGGCCAACTGTACAGCTCATTTTGAGATAGTAGCTGATCATTTTTCTGATCAGTTAACTTTGTCTTATTAAGCAAAGTGAAGAATATAATGTTGGAAAATAAGTGTGTTGCTTAAAAAAGAAGTATCCCCTTCTACCATCTTGCATTTGTGTCTGGGTTGTGCTGGGTAAAGTTCTAGACTTACTAATGCAGACTTCATTTTGGTCCAGTTTCCACAGCATGCCTCAGGCATCAGTGTCCAGGAGTAGCTGTATTTGAGGTTTCCTTCACTCTGGTAGGTTCCTGATTCCTGATGAAAATCACTTGAAAAAAAATAATTATACTACTGATCCTCTTTTGGGATAATGAAATTGCTAAGGAATGTTGTCGATTATAAGTTTTATTTTTTAATGTACGGATGTACTATCTCTCATTGAGCACTGAGAGTTAGAATTCATTTTTCTTTCAATAGTTTAAAATCACTTATGTGGAGACACATACTTCTTAAGTGTGTTCAACTCTTTTTCTTCCCACATATGTAGTGTGACCTTTAAAAACGACAGCTTTATTTTGGACATTAAATGTGCAATATTCACTACTTATTCATTGTTCAGCATTTTTCATACCTGTAAAAAGGGTAAGTTTTTATATAGTGGTGAGAAACAGGAAGAAATGACAATTGGTTAAGTGAAATTCTGCAAATAAACTAGATTCAAATTTAATTTACACATGGCGGGCCGGTCTCATTGTTTCTTGCAAGTTGGTTGATAGTCTTTTCACACATAAACCACAATAAGAAAAATTTTATATGAGAAACTTTGTAATGGATAGAATCTTTACTCTGTGACCTTTCACCACGATGGGTGAGGTCTCTAATTTCAAAGGGAAGTTTTAACTTGAGAATGTAAGAATTGGCAGGGACAGGAGGCCACCTGCTGATCCCAGAGAAGTCAGGAGGGTCTGTGATGTGGCCTTGAGCTTGGTAAGAGCAGGGCCATAAAAAAATTGCACAAATGAGATGCGAGTGGGGGTGCTTCTGGCAGTGTAACCCCAGCTTGGTCATGGTCTGCTGGGGAAATCCACCTTCAGTGATGGGATGCCCAGGGAGTTCTCTTTAGTGTTATTTTTCACTCACATTTGTAAGATGCACTTTGAATGGGCCACGGTGTGGAGAAGGGTCTGCACATTCCATTTGAGAATTACACCAATTTGGGATTCCTTGGGGACAGGCCTTTCTGGGAGTGGGGTATGTCTCCCTCACCCTTGTCTAAGCTTGGCAGCTTTTTAAATCAGACGGAACCACAGGATTTAAGGGTTGGAAAGTGGCCTAGAGGCAGGTTGTCTCACCTCCTTCTATTGCAGGAGCCAAGTTAACGGCCTCCAGACCAGTGGGCATCTTTGTGGGGACACTGTGAAAGAAACGATCTTTCTCCGAAAATGCTTCTTTTCTGAAGACAGCCGTTTTCCCTCTTGGTCTTTCTTTGCCACCTCTTGTTTAACGTATAATCAAGAAATAACAAAAAAAAATGGGCAACCAGCAGCCCTCAGGGCTGCTCTGCCTGTGGAGTAGCCATTTTCTTACTTTTTTTTTTTTTTTGAGATGGAGTCTCACTCTGTTGCCCAGGGTGGAGTGCAATGGCGTGATCTCGGCTCACTGCAAGCTCCACCTCCTGGGTTCATGCCATTCTCCTGCCTCAGCCTCCCAAGTAGCTGGGACTACAGGTGCCCGCCACCGCGCCTGGCTAATTTTTTTGTATTTTTAGTAGAGACGGGCTTTTACCGTGTTAGCCAGGATGGTCTCGATCTTCTGACCTCGTGATCCGCCCGCGTTGGCCTCCCAAAGTGCTGGAATTACAAGCGTGAGCCACCATGCCCAGTCTTTTTCTTACTCTTTTTACTTTCTTAATCTTGATTTTGCCTTGCACTGTGGACTCACCCTGAATTCTTTCTTGCTCGAGGTCCAAGAACCCTCTCTTGGGGTCTGGATTGGGACCCCTTTCTGGTAACAAGCTCTCTTTCCTCCCTGGGGCTTTCCCTCATTTTAAAATGAGAATAATTCCAGTCTTACCTCCTAGGCTGTTAGAACCCCCTGAGATTTTTTTTTTTTTTTTTGAGACGGAGTTTTGCTCTTGTTGCCTAGGCTGGAGTGCAGTGGCGCGATCTCGGCTCACTGCAGCCTCCGCCTCCTGGGTTCAAGCAATTTTTGTGCCTCAGCCTCCTGAGTAGCTGAGATTACAGGCACCTGCCACCATGCCTGGCTAGTTTTTTATTTTTAGTAGAGATGGGGTTTCACCTTGTGGGCTGGTCTTGAACTCCTGACCTCAGGTGATCCACCCACCTTGGCCTCCCAAAGTGACACAGGCATGAGCCACCGTGCCTGGCCCCCACTGGGATCTTATAGGGCTTTGGGGATCACAGGGGGCCCAGAAATGTGAGGGGCTGTTATTGAAGAAGGAGTGGGGCTGGACTTAGTGGCCAGCACTGGAACTGGGGACAAAACCCAGGATGCTTGACTCTTGGCTAAGGAGCCTTCCAGCCTGAGGCTTCTGTGACTGGTGGGGGACCAAGCACCCCCTGACCCTGGCTCTCTTGTCCTGTCTGACCAGTGAGGTACAAGTGAAAGCTCAGCCCATGGTGCCTCCAGCCAAGTCATTTCCATCTCAAAGCAGGGCCTACTTTCACCATAGATTATCCCCTGGGCGGTTTCTTCTCATGTAGCTACATCTAGTTTTAAACCTCAGTTGGCAGCAGGCAAAGTGTGTTGGGCTCTTGGTGGACCCAGGAGATCACCAAGGTAGTTGCCAGTCACTTCCTCTCACTGCTGTCTTCAAAGTCTGGTGGGCATTGACCACAGAGGGAAGCCTGCAGGCTGCAGCCTGCCTGTCAGAAGCCCCTGGGAAGAGTATGTTCATGGAACGCTGTGCCCTGCATTATCACAGGAAGTCCAGTCTTGAAAACACCGAGTCTGGCCGGGCGCAGTGGCTCAAGCCTGTAATCCCAGCACTTTGGGAGGCCGAGACGGGCGGATCACGAGGTCAGGAGATCGAGACCATCCTGGCTAACACGGTGAAACCCCGTCTCTATTAAGAAATACAAAAAACTAGCCGGGTGAGGTGGCGGGCGCCTGTAGTCCCAGCTACTCGGGAGGCTGAGGCCGGAGAATGGCGTGAACCCGGTAGGCGGAGCTTGCAGTGAGCTGAGATCCGGCCACTGCACTCCAGCCTGGGCGACAGAGCGAGACTCCGTCTCAAAAAAAAAAAAAAAGAAAACACCGAGTCTTCCGGGTCATTTCTCTCTTTGACTCCGTGCCGCCGGACACTGAGCTGACTCAGCCCGTGTCTGGTCTTTGTTGCCAGTGACAGAGCCTGAGTACTCTGAGAGGGCAGGTGGGGGAAGATAGGCAGCTCTGCTCCACCCAGACCTCTTACAGGGACAGTGCCAGGCTCCAAGGGCAGCTCAGAGGGTTTGGGGAGGGCCGAGTGCTGTCCCCTCACCACCCTCCCCTCTGACCCTAGGAGCAGTGGCTTTATCAGGAGGCCAATCTGGGGGCTGCCTGTGCACTGTGTGCATTTGTTAAAGGGGGTGCCAGCCGGCCGGCCCTCCTCAACGTGCTTCCCACAGCCCATCACTGCATCTGAAACCACGCCAACAGAGGAAGTGTCCCTCTGAGGAATGGCACTTCTGGTCCCAAGAAGCCCTCTTCAAAATGCAAGTACCGCAGGAGGGTATGTATCAGCTAGCACCAGCTGATTACTTGGCACCCTTATACATCACCATCATGCCAACACCAGGCGCACCCAGAGCTGCAGTCTCAACCGTTAGCTTAAGAATCACCTGGAGTCAACTGCTTCCTGCTTAGAAATAACAAACTCAAAAGGACATTTTGAGGACAGTCGCGGAAATCTGAATATGGACTATAAAATGATATTGAATTCATGTTAATGAATCAATCTCCAATGTGGTAATAGTATTGAGGTAATAGAGCACAAAGCAGTTACTTAAGAAATAATTCCTATTGCAATTTTTCTTGGCTGTGAAACTGGCCTCAAAGACCAGGCAGATGTTCCAATACATACCACTCCTGTGTCCTTAACTTCCCTGGTTATGCAGGACTCTCCATAGAGGTGCCTCAAAGCATCCCCATACAAGGAGGTACGTAAGCCCGCTCCTGTGACCTCTTAACAGCTCAGACAGGCTCCTGGATGAATCCCAAGGTTAATCAGGAGCCACCTCTTGCCCTGGTGAAGGCTCTGGTGAGGAGTGGAGCTTTGCAACCCACTGGCCTGCATAATAACTTGTGAAGATCTTGTGAAGATCCCTTGACCGTCAGACCGTCTCCCTGGAAAAAGCATCACTGCCTCTTTTTAAAAAAATTATTTTTAATTAGTATGGATATATGTATTTATATATTTATAGGGTACATGTGATGTTTTGGTACAGGCATACAATGTGCAATGATCAAATCGGGGATTGGCATATCCATCACCTCAAGTACTTATTGTTAAGAACATTCCAGTTCCACTCTTAGTTATTTTAAAATATACAATAAGTTGTTAACTATAGTCGCCCTCTTGTGCTAGCAAATACTAGATCTTATTCATTCTCTCTAACTGTATTATGTTCTTATTAAGTATCCCCACATTATCCCCCGCTCCCTGCTATCCTTCCCAGCCCGTGGTAATTACTCTGTTAACTCCACGAGTTCAATTTCAACCTTTTTTTAGTTTCCACATATGAGCGCAAACATGTGATATTTATCTTTCTGTTCTTGACTTATTTCCCTTAACATAATGGCTGCCAGTTTCATCCATGTTGTTGCAGGCGACAGGATTTCATTGTTTTTTATGGCTGAATAATATTTCATTGTGTGTTCATTTTCTTTATTCATTCATTCGTTGATGGACACTTAAGGTGATTCCATATCTTGGCTATTGCAAATAGTGTTGTAGTACACATGGGAGTGCTGGTATCTTTTCAATATACTGATTTCCTTGCTGACAGATACCCAGCAGTGGGATTGCTGTTGCTGGATCATATGGTAGTTCTATTTTTTTTTTTTTGGAAGAGAGTCTCTCTGTTGCCCAGGCTGGAGGACAGTGGCGTGATCTCAGCTCACTGCAACCTCCGCCTCCTGGATTCAAGCAATTCTCCTGCCTCAGCCTCCCAAGTAGCTGGGACTGTAGGCATGCGCCAGCACGCCCGGCTAATTTTTGTATTTTTAGTAGAGACGGAGTTTTACCATGTTGGCTAGGCTGGTCTCGAACTCCTGACCTTAAGTGATCCACCCGCCTCGGCCTCCCAGAATGCTGGGATTATAGGCATGAGCCACCCCGCCTGCCCTATTTTTAGTTTTTTGAGGAAACTCTGTACTGTTCTCCATAGTGACTGTACTAATTTACATTCCCACCAATGGTGTATGGGGATTCTTGTTTCTCCGCAATCTCACCAGCATTTGTCATTGCCTGTCTTTTGGATAAAAGTCATTGTAACGGGCGAGATGTCTCATTCATGGCCTCATTAGTGCCCTAGCCTATGGCCCTTTCCTCTTGCCAGCTCACCTGGGACCCAGGCATGCCTCCCACCTCTCCTTAAGCCCCAAGGACCACAGGAGCTAAGGTGGTCAACAAATTCACCCTGAGGTGTAAATAGGGAAGCACCCCTCCAAGTCAGCCTGCCCATGTTAGGGCAAAGGGGGTGAAGTTGCCAGTGCATTTGGACTTGCACGCCCTGAGAGGTTGCAGGTCAGAGAGAGGTCAGAGCTGTAGCTGCTTTACCCACAGGGACCCTCCAGCCAGACCTCCCCTCAGGTCTCCCGGCTTCAGCCCCTGAGACAGTGGTTCCCAAATGCCTTGAGAGAGGGGAGCCTGGTTTCCATTTCCTAGGGGTCCCAGCTCAAGGCAATGTAGGGCAGCTGATGGGGCAAGAGTTAGGCAGAGGGTGTGGGACAAGCACAGTGGAGATCCCAGGGGGGATGGGGTAAAGGCCCCAGGCCTCTCCCTGCCACCAAGTTTCCAGGATTTAATGTTCCTCTGACCACAGGTTTGCACAGCCCCTGCCCCAGCCTTGCTCTCTGGAACTCTGTGTTCTCTGTGACACTGCTGCAGGGGCCACACTTCTCCAAGAACTCTCTGCATGTCCAAAGGTCACTCTGCAAAGAGGGTCCTGTCATGCCCCTCATGAGTAGATGGCTTTGTATTTTCCAAAGCCCCTTCACATCCATTATTTCCTCAGATCTTGGTAGTCCTCCCAGCCAGGAGGGAAGAATATGATTGTCCGTGTTCAACAGTAAATGAACTGAGACCCAGAGAAGTGAAGAAAGTGTCCTAGGTCCACACAGCAAGTCGGTGACAGAGGAGAACAAGACTGGGCCTCCAGGCCCTGTAAACAGTTTCCTGTCTGCTTTACTATAGCAGGTGTTCTAGGTAAGAAAGGGCAAGGGAGCATTTCTGGAAGTTTCATGCTCAAGCTAATGCATGTACACACACACACACACATGCACACTCACAAAATGCTGGCATAAATATCAGGGAGCTCCGAAATGGTTGTCCACATAGGAGGCCAGATGAGCCTCCTTGAGCAGGGTCTTGACCCCGAGTAGGGGAGGAGTCAGCCGGCTGGGGGCTGCCAAGGTGCCTGGGAATCGGGACGGGCCGTACCAGCCAAGCCTTGCACTGGCTTCATTATTTATAGTGCAGAAATGGATATTGGTGGTGAGGGACTCTTCACGGTGAGCACATGGCGGCTGGTGGGCTCCGGGGATTCATCTGGCTCAAATTTTCATAATTGGACTCCTGGGCCTGGGACCTGTGGACAGGAGAAAGTTGAATGGCCACCCAAGACAGGTAAGAGGTTCCCAACTGCCCAAACTATATGCCAGCAGTGGGCCAAGAAGAGGAGACATTCTGGGGAGCAGTGTGGCTGGAACTGGCAGGGCTTAGAGATGAATGGCATCGGAGGCTGGGCAGAGTCAGGAATAGGGAGGGGCTCCCAAAGGCCAGGGCAGCCCAGACCATAGAGTGGCTATCTCTGTCTGAGGCCTCAAGACTGGTTGCATGTCCCTGACCTACAAATCAGAATCTCCAGGCCTGGCTTCCTGGTCACCAACTGCTTTCCTGATTTCCCCTAAGACATCTCAGGGGGAATCTCAAATCTCAATGTCCACTGTTCTACGCATGACCCTCACACCCGCCCCACTCTCTTCTCCTCTTGTCTTTATCTCAGGAAGTGGGACCCAGGGCTCAGGCTCCCAACCTGGGCTGCCTGGCTCCCTCCCACACTGTGTGCTGCCCATTGGGCCCTTGGGCAAGCCCTGCCTCCCGTCTACCCACCTCCCCACTGCCACCCCTGCACCTTTGTCCAAGCAGCCAAACCAGCTTCAGCCTTGCCAACGACCTGCACCCAAGTCTCCTGGGCCAGCTTGTTCTGATGGGGCCACTCGTCTGCTTAAAAGCATTCAGTGACTTCCCATTGCACCCACAATAACCCCCACGCCTTTCCTGCCTTCCTCCTGCCCACCCTCCGGAAATGCCTGCCTCCTTTCTGGGCCTTGCCTGAGCCTTTCTACTTGCCTTTTCCTCTCCCGGGCTGCCCCCACTGCCCCTGTCTGACATCCACACTCTAGTGGGGCTTGCTCTCTGAAACTCCACCCCCTCACCTGCCCAGGCCTCAGCCTCCATCCTCAGGTCCCCTCAACGTCATGTCCTCCGAGAGAACTTGATCTAAAGCAGCCTCAGCCCAGCAGCGGGCCCCCTCCCCAGGGGATCTGCTGCATTGTGTGTCCATTTCCTTCACAGCTCTTTACAATGTCAGGTGGCCTGTTTCTGTATTTATTAAAATTCTCCACAATAGGATGTGAGTTCTGTAAGGTCAGGGATATTGCTGTGTCTTTAGTACTAGTGCCTGGTACACAGTAGGTACTCAGTTAAATAACTGAACAACAGTTGGCTTTCAGATTGAGGGGCATTGGTGCGACAGTAAATCAGCAAACAGGGACACAGGACAGGTTGTGGGGCTGTGGAGAGATTGGCAGGAGTGGGGCCACCAGCAGTGTGGCACCTCCAGCCTTCAGGGCACAGGTGGGTGGAGTTATGGGAGTGCCTGGGCTCCTTCTCCCACTCCTACCCTCCGCCAGGATCAGGCACAGCCTGTCCAGGGTCTATGAATTGAGTTCTTTCTCCTTCAACACCAGCTTTCACATGGGTGGATGCCACAGAAGAGGAGAGTAATGACCCAAGTAAAGACCCAATGACTCAGTGATTTCCTAGGGTCCCTGGGCCCCTCACCTAGGCTCTCAGAAACTCTAGAAATTTTGTTTGCAGAGTGCTGGGAGGGAACAGGGATGAGTGTCCCCAATGTGGCTTTTGTGTGATCTGCCTGTTCAAGAATGTGGAGGGGAAACTACAGGAAGAAACAGCCTGGAGTTGTGGGAGAGGAGCAGGTCAGCAAGGCCTGGTCTGTCCAGGGAAGACCTTGGAAGGCTGCAAGAGGGGTGCCTTGGTGGGCTGCAAGGAGGGCCCAGCCCCAGCCCTTTGCCATTTCTTCCTCCTCCTGCCTGGACCCCCTGGCTGATGGGGACTAGGTGGGTGGGGTGGGGTGGAGGCGGGGAGCTCACTTACCGTGGTGGAGTGTCTGGGGTGTTCAGATGCTCTGTGGGAGGGACAGCAAGAGAGCAGGCATGAATCTCCACTGCAGTCTGCAACCTGTGCACCCACCCCCACCCACGCCATGTGGAAGGGGTCTCGGGGAAACCACTGTTTGTGAAGCAAACAGCAGACTAGCATGGTGTGAAGCTGCACCATGGAACCCTGCTGGGGAGTTAGTGAGGAGAGGGATGGACTGAGGAGAAATCTGGTAAAAAGTCTGTTCTTCTGAGCACCCTGAGCACAAAACACTTGATGAGTTCCAAGAAAGTGGCAAGAAAGCCATTGTGGCCACAGCAGCAGCCAGGGCCACTGTGACAAAGTCTGATCTCCTCACTAGAGTGTGAGGCTAGTGCTATGGACCTGGAAGTTCTGAGGGGCTCCGAGAAGCTCCCTCCCTCTCTGGGGCACAGGGCAGGTTTCTGATGCAGATCAGCGACAGCAGTGGTGGCACTCTCAGGACACCCTGCTAGTCAAGCCACCACGATCTCTGCTAGGAAGAGCGTTTCCTTGTTTTCCTAGCTCATGCCTACTTACATATTTTTATTTAGCTCTCCCAGCACTGCTTGTGTGAAACCTTCTCCAGATGCCCCACCAGAGGGAGGCATACCATCCTCTGGCTTCTGCACACCACCCCTGGAGGAGAGCCCTTCTCATGGCACATGGCAATGATCTGCCTACTGCTCAGCGCCCACTGCAGGGCAGGGGACCACGCCTTGTTCATCAGTGTATTCCTAGCACCCACACAGCACATAGTAGGTCTTCAGAAACAGTGCTATTTAGGAAGGTCTGTAGTCAGAGCTCCTCCGGAGGAATCGTTTGCCGGATGGTGGTAAAAGGGTGGCTCTAGAGTTAGCCGTGTGTGGGTCTCTCTGTCTCTGTGCCAGTATCAAAAGGCAGCTTACTTAACCTCCTGAGTCTCAGCTTCCTTATTGCAAAATGGGATTTTTTCACGCTGGTTACACCTGCTGGGCTTCATGCAGAGAGGAAAGCGCCAGGATGCGTAGGGCAAAAAACCGACGTTCTGGTAGTGCCAGGTGGTCAGCCAGGTGGTCTTATTTAAGAGGAGAGCCCTGGCCCGGCCCCTCGCGGCCACCTGGGTCTGGGGCGCACCCACCTGGGCGGCGGCGGGCGACGCCAGCGGCCAGGACCCCGAGCAGCAGCAGCGCCTTGAGGCCGAGCGCGCCGAGCAGGAGGGCGACCGTCGAGGCCCCGCTGGCGCCATGGAAGCGGAACAGGTAGACGCTGGCCTCGGAGCGGCCCAGGCTGTTGGCGGCCGTACACGTGTAGCGGCCGTCGTGGTTCAGTGCGGGCAGTTCGGCGGTCACCAGGTGGCCGTGACCCTGACCCGAGCTCGGCACGGCGGCCGAGCCATTGCCCAGGGCCGGGCCGGACCAGGCAAGGGCGGGCGGCGGCTCCCCTTCGGCAGTGCAGAGCGCACGGAAGGCATGCGCGGGGCCGGGCAGCACCGAGATGTTGATGATCCGCGGCGCGGCTGCAGGGGAGAAGGCGGGTGACTGTCACTAGCCGCGATCAAGGCGGGGTTAGGGTAGGGTGAGAAAGCGGGTTGCAGTGCGCGAGCGGCGGGCAAAGGCAAGGGCACCCCTCCCCTTAGCCCTTTGGATGCCAGAGCCGGAGGAGTGCGGGCGGGTCAGAAGGGAGGAATGGGCACTTGGGTGCCAGGCTTCCCCAGTCCCAATACAGGTGTGGCCTTGGGCGAACGATTCTATCATCTCTGCTTCTGTTTCTCCATGTGTAAAGTGAGGATCATGATAGCAGTTGTCTTAAGGGGTTGCTGAAAAGATTTGGCAAATTCATACTTGTGGGGGTGCTTGGACTAGGTCCTGGCCCCCTAGCAAATGCTAAGTGGCCATTATCGTCGCAGAGCAGAGTGGAGAGCCACTGCTCCAGGGACGGGACCCTGGTTCAGGCATCTTTGTATCGCAGGGTCTGGCAAGTGCTAGGCACTACTGGGTGGGCTCTCTGTGCACCCCTGGGTAGAGGGGCTGCAAGTGTCTTTCAGGGCTGGTAGCACACATCACAATGCACCTCTTGGCATATTTAGGATTGCCATTCACTTGTCTTTCTCGCCCCTTCGTCTGAGAGCCACTGGGGACAGTCACTCTACGACAGTCACTGCAATGCCTATTCCCAGGCCCACCTCAGCCCTTCTTGGGACCTGTATTCTGCATCTGTGTCAAGTTCCCAGGTGGTCCTAAAGTACCCCCAGGTGTGAGATCCCTGGGGTAGAGGAGAGGGCTGGGTCTCGTTGCCCTTCCTGGCGCAGCACAGCTCCTGTCACCCAGGTAGCCCTCAGGGCTGGGCAGGCGGGCTGCGGAAAGGGAGGCCGGGGACCCTTTCCCGCGTCTCCTCACCGGTCACGTGCAGCCGGACGCCGTGGCGGCTCTCGTAGCGGTCATGGACGTCGCCGGCGAACTCGACACGGCAGAAGTAGCGGCGGTCGTCGGCCAGGGCGAGGCGCTCGACGCGCAGCGAGAGGTCGTTGCGGCGCGGGTTGCCCAGCAGCCGGAAGCGGCCGTGCAGGCTCAGCGCCGTCTGGCAGAGCTCGCTGCCCCGCGCCGCAGCGCAGCGGAACACCTGCGGGCCCGCGTAGGGCTCGCCCGCGCGCCAGATGGCAGTTAGCGGCCCGTCGTAGTGGCGGTGCGGGTGAGTGAAGGTGCAGGGCAGCACTGCTGCCTCCCCTGCCACCGCGCTCACCTCGGCTGGCACCTGCATGGACCAGCGCTGCGCTGGCGAGCCTGAGAGCAGGGCGGGCTGTGTCAGGCTGGGGCCCGGGGGTCCAGGCTCCTGCACCCGCGGCCTGGAAACCCCACAACCCAGGAAGCGCTCCCCCAACCCCCAGCCTGGAAACCCCAGGACTCAGGGATCATCCCCCACTTCCAGGGGAGCGGGAACCCCCTCTTGTGACTTGAGGGGCAATTCCTGGTGCCTGCACTCCCAGGGCCTGCACTCCCTTGACTTGGGAGGTGCCTGGATTCCCCTCTTTGTTTCCTAACTCACCCGCAGGCCGCTTGTCCCCATATTCTTACCCTTAGTTTTTCCCCATCAAAACCTGTCCTGTGGAAAAACCCTGGGATCCCGTGGTTAAAACAGACTCCCAAGATCTCCAAGATGGTGATAATAATAAAAGCACTTACTGTGCACCTCTGTGTTGAGTAAGTTCTCCGTAGTATCTATTTTAGTTCTCACAAATGAGCCTACAGATAAACACAGTTATCACCGGGTTACACGTGAATAAACTGAGGCTCAGTTGAGTAACTGAAGTCACACTGCCAGCATGAGGCCAAGCCAGTGATCAGGATCGCCTCACTCCACAGCCTGCGTTCTAGTGCACTAGAGGCTGGGAACTTTGGGGCTCCTCGGAGGACAACAGCACTTCCACTTACAGAGAGGAAACAGCCCCTGCGAGGGGGCAGTGTGTTTGGAAGCTAATGCGTTGAGTTGGTGCATGAGATTCCTCTAGAATCCAGGTATACCCCAGTGGACTGTGCCCTGACTGGCTTCCCTAGTGCCTGGGCAGGGAGGGAGCTGAAGACAAGAGAGGTGGGCTGTTTCACTGCCTCCTTGCTCTGTGCAAGCACCTCTGGACACAGTTTCCGCATTCCCCACCTTGTGAACCATGGATGTGTGGTTGAGCCAAGGTCTGGAAGCAGAGGTCTGCCTCCAGCTCACAGAGGGCTGGTGAACTACAGGGTGTGTGTGGTTGCCTCTGTGTGCTGCTTTGGGGGAGAGGGGAGCGTGCCTCAGAGGATCAGGCCAGGGGTGGTGCCTCCCAAGGAGAGAGGGCAGGCTTCTAAGCCTGCCCAACCGGTGCCCCAGGATGCAGTTCACAAAAGGATCTTTAGAGGAAAGAATACAGCAGCCCTTGTGTTTCCAAAGGGCTTTGCAGTTTACACAGCTTTCATAGATACCATGTCATGTGACCCTCAAAACACCCAGTGGAGAAAGGCAGGGCAGACATTATTAAAGGTGAGAAAATGAAGGCTCAGAGTCACACAGGTTGAAGATGGGAGAAATATAGCTTTTCTGACTCCAAGCCCAGTGCTCTTTGCTTTTTGAGGTAATTTAGCCCAATTTGTTCCTTGGGCAGGAGTCCTCTTAGCCCTAGCGCACGGCTGGGAGACCATCCTCCGTGGGAACCATCCATCTATGAATAATCACAGGTCCGGACGTTCCTTCTGCACGGAACCAAAATCTTCCGCCGCCCACAGGACCGCCATTGTTCTCTGGTGTGTGTACAGCGCCTTCCCATGATGACCCTATGCAGGGTCTTGTCATGACTATCCTGGACCCATCGAGCCTTCTCTTTTCTGGTGGAAAAATCCCAGTCCCTCCCCTGGCCCTCCTCATCCTCACTGTCCTTCATTGTAGTGTCCTGAGCCTGGGGCCTCCAGGTGTGTGCTCTAGGTGTGCTGGACCTGCAGTGTCCTGAGTCCCATCGTGCTGCCCTGGGCTGTGGGAGCTGTACCTGGAAAAAATCCCACTGTGTGTTCATGCCCAGCTTGCCATCAAGTAAAAGTGTTACCGGATGGTTCAGTTCCAGGTTCTTGGTGCCACAAACAATTGGACGTGACAGAAATAGCAAAGCAAAGCAGCAAGAGTGTATGAAGTACAGTATCACACCCTTGGAGTGGGAGAGTGACTGACCTCTATGAAATGAGATTAGCACCAGTTTGTTACGTTTCATGGCCTTTTATGTTCTTTTCCCTTCTCTTCCTGAGCTGTCTGATCTCTAGCCAGCGTCTGCCTTTTGATTGATAGGCTGCTTAATTACTTTGGCCCTTGTGCGCTTGTGCGTCACCTCCATCCCATAATTTTAAGTACATGCATGAGATGCAGTCCATATGCATGAACCTTAAATAGCTAATTACCATACAGGGTCATTTTAAGTATACCTTTTCTCTCTAATGCGCATGCCTATCTCTGAGAAGCTTACCTTTACTGGTCTGGTCTGGATCTTGCTGGCCATGGGGTTCTTACTTGCTTATTTCCCTTTTGTTTTGGCTGCTCAACTTCTGCTGCTTCTCTTGCTTCTTGCTCACCTGCCCCTTCACATTGCTTCTGCTCCTACTCATTCCACCCTGTATCCAACCTCCAATTCCCTCTACTATTCTCCTGCCTCAAAACTACAAGTTCTTTTGTCATACAACCTGCTTTTAAGCCTAAGCTCTCTCTTTTTCTTTTTTTTTTCTGGACAAATGTAAATACATTTTTGAACCTGAGTGGAAGACCTAACATTTTATCTCTAGAAAGAGCTTGTTTATTCAGTCGTTAATCATCAAAGAACCTTGTTCCAAATTTGAGAGACCCTGTCTGAAGGATTGGCTGGTTCAGTCACTACATCTAGCTGCAGAAAGCACCTATCCAATCTTGAGGCTGAGCCCCAGCCTTAGTTCCCTGCTATTTCCCACTTTCTGTGACCTCAGCCTCCTCTGGCCTCATGCATCTTGTGGGCATCACAGAGCCAGGCACAGATTCCCTACATATTATTTGCTATTGTGCATTCATCAATTCAGGAAACATGTATTGGACACTTCTCCCCTTTATGCCAGGCACTGGGGTATGAGCTGTGGTGACAAAGGTGGACAGGATATCTTATCAGCCTGCTGGGGCTCATGGCTTAGAAAGGGAGACAGATTTGTAGGGACATAATTACACTACAGTTTGCCGGGTGCCGTAAAGATGGGCATGAACAATATCCCTTCTGTCTGAACATGGCTTCTGGCCCATGTCACTCACCAGCTCCTCCTCTTCATCCTCAGGGCTCCACTGACTCTTTCCTACAGCAGGGGGACTTCCCAGAGCCCCAACCCTAGGGCTGGCCTCCCTCCCCTGTGCCCCAGTGCTGGCATAGGTACTTCCTCAGTATGAGCATTGCCTTTGAACTGTGTGTCTTGCCCAGACACACAGAAGCTCCGGCAGGCCAGGGACCACATCTATCCGGTTCTATTTGTGTTGCTGTTGCCCATCATGGTACCTGCCTCCTAGTCACTGACATTGGATTGATTTGCTATGTGAGAGCAGAAGGGTGGGTGTCCAGGCTGACAGGAGAGGGTAGGGGTGGTTAGAGTAGGGGTGAATTAGGCAGGCAGGGATTGGAGAACCCTTGAGAGAGGCGATGTTACTTCAGCAGAGCCTTGAGAAAGGGAGGGGACTGCATGATGCCTTGAGGTAGCATTGTAGGCAAAGGGAACAGCAGAGCAAAGCCACAAGGCATGGACATCAATCAGCATAGAGGTTGCCAGGCATGAAGGCATAATGAGGCCAGAGCACACAGTGCTTTGGGGAGTCCTCATCTCATTAAAAAACAATACTCTGTCATGTGTCATGTTTCCATGGATTCACGGGTTTTTTCTATATCTCTGCTTATCTTGGTTAATTTGTTCACCTCTGTATCAATACAGCATGCCATGTTCTTCATTACTACAGTGTTCTAATGAATCTGGATGGTTCCCCACCTTTTCCCTCTTATTCAGTCCTATATATCTATATCTCGGTTTTTGCCCTTTTATAGAAATTTTAGTTTATGAACTAACAGCAACAGCAACAATAACGACAGCAGTAAACTCTTTTTGAGAATTTGCTTGGTTTGCATTAAATCTGTACGTTAGGATATCATTCTCAATGATATTCTCATCTCATTTAAAATGCACAAGAGGCTGGGTGCAGTGGCTCATGCCTGTAATTCCAGCACTTTGGGAGACCAAGGCAGGCAGATCACTAGAGGTCAGGAGTTCCAGACCAGCCTGGCTAACATGGTGAAACCCCGTCTCTACTAAAAATACAAAAATTAGCCAGGCATGGTGATGGTCACCTGTAATCCCTATGCTGGAGGTTGAGGCATGAGAATTGCTTGAGCCCAGGAGGCAGAGGTTGCAGTGAGCTGAGATTGCACCACTGTACTCCAGCCTGGGCAACAGAGGAAGACTCTGTCTCAAATAATAATAATAATAATAAATAAAAATAAAATGCACAACAACCCCATCAGGTGCTATCATTAGCTCCCTCTTAGAGAAGGGGAAACTGGGGCTTGCAGAACCGTAGCAACTTGGTAAAGTCACAGAGCCAAGGCTTAACCCTGGGTAGTTTTGCCTCCTTTGTTCAAAGGATTTTTACCTTTACCTGTAGGCTCCAGTGACCAAGGACAACAGCCAGTTTTGAAAATGTCCTGAAGTGTGCTACAAATGGCAGGTCTGGGCCCCTCACTCCCTGGGTGGGCTTTGCTCTAGGAGCAGAATGGGAACACAGAGGCTCTTTCACCAAGGGTTACGATCTTGGCTGACATTAGGAAGAGATTTATGCTTCCTGTTTACCTGCTGAATGGGATTCAAAGAAGCGGGCACTTGGACTCCCGCTTACACAGGGACCTTTGGATGAGGCTGCCCAGAGGACTCAGGGCGAGGGTAGGAAGGACTCAGCAGGATTTGCCAGGGAAAAAAGTGCATTTGCTTTGGCTGGAATTCAAGCTCCCCAGCATCCTGTGACATTTACAGTTCCCTCTGGCAGCTTATGCCTGTCTGCTAAGACGGGAGGGAGGATTCCTGAACTGGAATCATGGCTCCTTACTGTAGGGTCTCTAATCTCTCTGCTTTATCTCCATCAACCTTCAGGGGTCATCAGGAGACCCACATTCTTCCTGTTGTCCCAAACACCCTCCCTCAATGGTGGGCCATAGTGTATGGTGGGAAGCATGCTAGCTTTGGCATAGCCGGACCTAGGTGGCAATTCCACCTCTGGCCATTCTTCATCAGAATTTTATCAAGCACCCAATCTGTGCCTGGCATGTCCTAGGCTCCTTCACTTACTGGGTGATCTTTGGGCAAGTTACATAATATCCCGGGTCTCAGGGTCCTCTGCTGCAAAATGGGGAACGTAGTACCTTCCACATAGGATTGAGGATTGAATGAAACCACATATGTAGAGCACCGAAAACAGTGCCTCACACACAGCAAATGCTCCATATGCGTTAGTTCCCTTCCCTCACTAGTCCTGTACAGGGAGTGTGAACGGAAGGTGGTGGAGAAATGTTCAGGGTGATGCCACAGGGGGTTAAGATGTTGAGCTGGGCGCGGTGGCTCAGGCCTGTAATCCCAGCACTTTGGGAGGCCGAGGCAGGTGGATCACCTGAGGTCAGGAGTTCAAGACCAGCCTGGTGGTGAATCCCCGCCTCGACTAAAAATACAAAAATTAGCCGGGCGCGATGGTGCACGCCTATAATCCCAGCCACTCGGGAGGCTAAGGCAGGAGAATTGCTTGAACCCGGGAGGTGGAGGCTACAGTGAGCTGAGATTGCTCTGGAGTCCACTGTACTCCAGCCTGGGCAACAAGAGTGAAACTCTGCCAAAAAAAAGAAAAAAAAGAAAAAGAAAAAGATGTTAGTACCTGGACACTACACCATTTGCAGCTCAGTTCAGCATGTTGGACCAACTGAAGTATAATTGCCCAGTCCTTGTCCTTAACTCACCTGGAATTTCTTCATTTATTCATTCATGTATTCGCTCAATAGGTATTTATTGAGAGTTTACCATGTGCTAGAGACTCTGCTGGGTGCTGGGGATAGAGTTGCAGTGGCAATTAACAGCCTCCTCCTTATGTTGACAGTCTGGCCATTGCTCAGCCACTATTTGTTTTTTAATTTATGCACAATTCTAACACACTTATTTGGTTTCCCAGCCCAGGGGCATGAAAATTGAAAAGCTAGAACGTGGTTTCTGTTTGTAGACTCTTGGAAAGCAGCAAGAAATGAGAGTTGACATTCAATGAGGGAGGAAAGTTTCAGTAAAAAATAATGGAAAGACAGCTTAGGCAGAAATGATAAATGTACAGTGTCAAAGGGACTATCTGGAGAAGGAGTGAACCCAGAAGCCTTTGAACCATCACAACACTGCAGCAGGCGAGTGTAGTAGGTGCACACAGAGATGACCCGAGGCACCATGGAGGGGTTCACTGCCGCAAGAGGCATCCTGCTTTAGTGGCATGCCCTTCAGAGTGGGTGTCAGGGTCTGTCCGGGGCTCCAGCCCTAGCTCTGATGCTGACTTTGGGACCTCAGGCAAGTCGCCATAACTCTCTGGCATCAGTGTCTCATCCATGAGTTGATAACTCTAGATGTTTACTAAGGTGACATTAAATTATAAAAATCTGTGTCTGAAAATGATACTTGGATAAAAATGACAAGAAGGCACATAAAACATTTTAGAAAAATGTCTAGCTGGCCAGGCATGGTGGCTCACACCTGTAATCCCAGCATTTTGGGAGGCTGAGGAAGGCAGATCACAAGGTCAGGAGTTCAAGACCAGCCTGGCCAGTATGGTGAAACCCCATCTCTACTAAAAGTACCAAAAAAAAAAAATTTGCCTGGCACGGCAGTGGGTGCCTGTAGTTCCAGCTATTTGGGAGGCTGAGGCAGGAGAATCGCTTGAACCTGGGAGGTGGAGGTTGTGGTGAGCTGAGATGGTGCCACTGCACTCCAGCCTGGGCGACAGAGTGTGACTCAGTCTCAAGAAAGAAAGAAAGAAAGAAAGAGAGAAAGAGAGAAAGAGAGAAAGAGA
>NC_037686.1:37728171-37926155 GCF_003255815.1 Theropithecus gelada | reverse complement strand
AGGAAGGAAGGAAGGAAGGAAGGAAGGAAGGAAGGAAGGAAAGAAGGAAAGAGAGAAAGAAAGAGAAAGAAAGAAAGAAAGAAAGAAAGAAAGAAAAGAAAGAAAGAAAGAAAGAAAGAAAGAAGTCTAGCTAAAATAAATCAAAGGACTTTTAGGTATTCAGAAAAGCGACTTGGAAAAGTTACTTGGAAAGAAGCATCCATGCCTTGATGGTCTTTCATAGCGAAATTCCCCCTGTAGCTCCCCTCATGCCTCCTGGCAGTGACCGATCTAAAGGAGGAAGGATTGGGGTTGCAGCATTGGGCATTAGCTCTCACATCATTGTAATCATGATTTCACTAGGGAGTAGTTGACTGATGCCAAACTTACTCTCCCAAAGCCCCTATACCTGTGGTGACAGAATAGGCAGACAGCTCCAGGGAGACAGAAACAGAGCTGGGGAGCCTACACCAGGAGAAGCTGCAATTGGATAGGGGCAGAAACAGAAACCTTGGTTTCACCACAGCTGACCAAAGATTTCCACCAGTTTCTTGGTAAGGAAGAAAGCAAAGCAGGAATTTGCACGGGAACCTCTGTGTAGATCTTTTGTGGGCGTTGTCACACACTTCTGTTAACTAGAGAGAAAGCTGCTTGTCGGTTTCATGGCGGAGCACGGGTCACTTGCTATCTGTGGAGGTTTTACTAATGCCTGGAATTAAAGACCCTCTCCAGGGTGTCACAGACAGGAAAGTGAGTCCTGTGGTAGTCGTGGTGGAATAATGGCCAGAGGGGGTACCCTTACAGAACGGCACTTTAACAAGAATTAGGTCTGCTGGGGTGGGCTTTATGTGACATGGATTTTGAGGGGGTAAGAGAAGGATGGAGCCAAGGGGGCCAGTCACTGTAGGAAGACCACGCCTCCAGGAGGGACAGCGTTGTGGCCCTCAGAGCTGGAGTCCCTCAGATGTCTGTTGTGCCCCTGCCCCCACCACATGGCTGACATTACCAGCTGACAAGTGGCCAATTTGAGGAGCCCAACAATCTGGGAGGGGCTACCCTCCTTGAGGGCACCTGGGCATGCTAACGGGTGCTCCCGGAGAGTGGCTCCGGGGGTGGAACTTCCAGCATTGTGGCACCTGGAGGGCCAGGAGAGGGCATTTTGGGGGCAAGGAGAGACACTGCCGTTGGCTGTCAACCTCACCCGTAGGTATGTAGGTGGAGCTGAGGCTTTTTGCAGCTCAGCCCTTCCCCTCCCACCCCTCGGTTTGCTCCCTACAAATCTTTCTCTGGGCTTGCAGGTTGTCAACATAGGTTATCAGCAGAGAAAGGGCAAGAATGGGGTGGAGATCAGAGAGCAGAGGAGGGAGAGGAAGCAGAAATTCCAACCGTCAGCACAAACCAGACCCTGAAGGTTCCCGGGAAGGGGTGAGGTGTGAGTAGTCAGTGAAAGGCCAGCTGGTCTCCATCTGCCTCAGGGTTATCTGGCTTCCTCTTTAACCCATGCCTCTGCCGCAGGCTGACTGTGGCGTGGGTGTGGCCCTGCTTACCTGAGCTGATGGAGAGGCAGGGCCACAGGCTGACCCTGCCGTGGGGCCTGTGCCTACCCCGGGGTGCTGCTCTTCAGAGGCCCGATATAGCCTGTCCCTGCTGGTGCCCCCACCCCCTGCCCAGCCTCCATAGTGGGCCCTGCTCCTTCACTCCTCCCCTTCCCGCCCTAGATAGGACATCCTGAGTCCAAGCAAACTGCTCACAACAACTACTGGGAGAGAAGCGCCCCAGCTCGTTAAAGCCCCCCGTTTCCTCCTGGGCTGTGACACCAGCCCATCTCCTCTGGTTCCGACCTTTCCCTGCGTCCCGAATGAACACCCCTGCATCTTTAGGTGACCGTTGCTATTTGTCTTGCCATGTGGGTTTGTTTTTCTGCAGCAGTTCAGAACTAGTGAAGTCAATCGCTCTCCACACCAGGCTTCGCCCAGGCTCCCTGCCCACTGCAGGAGGGTGTGGGCGAAGTGGACACCCACTCAGAAGCCTCTGGTTCCCATTTGGGCTCCAGCAGTCACTGAAACCCCAATAAGCCTCACTTGCAAGGCTGTGCTGAAGAGTAAATGAACTGTTTGTCACAGGCCTGGCACAAGGGGTCCTGAAGATGACAGCGGTTGTGGTTGTGACACCTGCCTGTCACAGGCTTGAGGACCAGCTGAGGCCTTGTCCAAGGTTACCTGGGTGGTTGGAGCTCCCAGGCCAGTGTTATTCCCGCTGCCCCACGTTCCCTGGCATCTCCAGCTTCTTAAAAGCAGATATGGGGGGAGATGAGGGAGGACAAGGGAGGCTATGTGGGGAGCCCCTGGGAGATTAGGGGCTGCTGGGCACTGGGTGTCGAGTACGGGAGTCTCCTGCCTGCAGGGGAGGACATGGAAAGTGGAAGGGGCCTTTCTGGGACAAATGCGTCTCACTTTTCTCTCACCAAGGGGCTGTTCTGGGCCAGGGAAGGGACCATGACTTGCGGGCCCACGTTGGCACAGGCGTCTGCTCACAGAGCCTCTGGTGCACACACGGTGGTGGGGCAGAGCCTGCTCCTCGGGCCTCCTGCCCAGGCCGTGGCCTGGACGTCTTCTGGCTGAGCCACGAGGAGAGGCTCCCAGGAGAAGAGCAGCCAGAAGAGCGTCAGGAAGTGGGGGCCTGGACCACCCTGGTTCTAACTGTGAGGCAGCTGCTGTTTGTAAAGAAAACGACTTTCTGCAGCTGAGTTGGCTCACGTGAGTGTCTTGGCTGCACTCAGTAATCTCAACAGAGCAGGTGTGCGGTTTGGCTTTTGTTTTTGAACATGTGACTCCACAGCCCGTGCTTCCTCTAAATCCTTTGTCTCTTGCTGATTCATAGCAGCTGACCCGTAGCAGGAGGAAAAAAAAAAAAACTCCCTAAAATCCCCAAAGCCTCGGCTCTCTTGTAACAGTGTGACTTTGGCAAGGTTTCATGGCCATTTATTGAGCAGCCACTGAGGGCCAGGAGCTGTGCTGGGGGCCTTTGATGTAGTGTCTAATGAACCTCCCCAGCACCTCTTCAAGGTGGCAGGGACCCCAGTTTACGGGGACTCAAGAAAGGTAGGCAGCCTGCCCAAGGCCGTGCAGCCAGTAAAAAGCAGAGGCGAGCTTCAGACCTTCCCTGCTGCCAACATCTACACCCTCAACCCCTCTCCCATCAGCCACTCAGGTCTGACCACTGTCTCAGTGGGACCCAACCCTAAATCATCCCCAAAAGATGGCTAAGTTAGGTCAACTTGGGAAAAGATAGCTCCTTCCCTGTCAGTGCCCACCAAGAGTCCATGGCTGTGTGGGGTGGGGTAGTGGGGGGCCCAGCCAAAAGCCCCACACACCTGGGTTCAAATCCCAGCTCCACCCCTGCCACTTGCCAAGCCTCTCTGGGCCCCATGTTCTTCATCTGTGAAAAAGGAATGTTTCGTAGGGAAGAGTTCCTTTCTCTGCTGGGCGCAGTGGCTCACGCCTGTAATCTCAGCACTTTGGGAGGCCAAGGCGGGCTGATCACTTGAGGTCAGAAATTCGAGACCAGGCTGGACAACATGGCGAAATTCTGTCTCTACTAAAAGTGTAAAAAATTAGCCGGGCGTGGTGGCACACACTTGTAATCCCAGCTACTTGGGAGGCTGAGGCACAAGAATCACTTGAACCTGGGAGGCAGAGTTTGCAACGAGCTGAGATTGCGCCACTGCACTGCAGCCTGGGTGACAGTGAGACTCTGTCTCCAAAACAAACAAAGTTCCTTTCTCATAGGGTTATGAGGCTTACGTGAGTTACTAAAGTGTCCAGCACGTGGTGAGAGCTGTGCAGAGGTTTGCTGTTACTGCCCAAACCAGCCCCGAGCTGGACTCCAGTCTGAGTGCAACACTGGAGGAGAGGGCAAAGGGGTCTAAGGTATGGGAGTTTATCATCCAGTTGTGGAGCCAGGACCCCATACAGGGAATGTTGACTTACAGCTCTGGACACCATGATGTCAGCGTGTGGCCTGTGATGGCCGAGCATACAGTGGCATGGATGCTGAGTCCTAGGATGGGGATGGGGGAAGGACTGGGATCTGGAGAGAGGGGCTCTGAGGATTGCCTTTGCCATTAATCCCAGGTGCCCTCAACTGCATCGAGCATGAGAATCACCCAAGAAGGTGGTGAAAATTCAGATTCCTGGCCTTGCTGCCTGATACTCTGATTCTGCAGGTCTGAAGCGGAGCCAAAGAACCTGCATTTTAGCAACTGCCCTCCCCTAACCCCGGGGATTCTGACGCAGATGGCCCCTGTGCCCTTTGAAACACTGTTCCCAGGATACCAAGTCACTGAGCTAAGTGACTGATGACATTGTTGCTTAAACCTGCCAGAGTTCCCACTCACCCATTGGGATTCCTGCTGGGAGGGCCTCTGTCCCTCAATAGATCCCCCACATGAAATCACCCCCTTCCATGCACCAGCACCATCCCCAAACGCCCCTGTGCTCCTCTCCCTTCTTCCTCAGGCTGTGCCCATCAAAACACACGGCACTTGGGTGACAGCAGCACATGAAGCTTGTTCAGAGCCTGTCATGTCCTCTCTGTACCTGGCCTATTGTCCTCTGGATCCGCGAAGGAATGAGTGGGGCAAGTGGCCTCTATATAGGCGGCCACCCTGAGGCCAGAGACGTGGGGTGCCTGCCTCAAGTCACCTGAAATCCACGACACAGCACTGATTTGAACTTCTGGCTTCGGGCACCACAGGCCCCAAGCTCAGCTCTTCCTCCTCTACAGGCCTGGAGGCCCTGTACACACGCACTTCCCGCTTTCCAGGGGAGACTGTACCTAAGACGCCATCAGCATCTATTCTGTCCCGAGCATGGGCCAGAGAGACTAGCAGACACTCACCTGTCGGGAGGACACACACCAAGCAGGCCAGCAGCCGGATGGAGCTTTCCATGCTGTGAGCATCTGAACATCCCAGGTCAGACCCACTCTTGGCCCCCTCCCCAGTGAGGGCCCTCCCAGGTGTGGTGGGGGAAAGAAGGGGATGGGCAGGGCGCCCAGATCTGCAGGTCCCTGTGGGCTCTGTGGGAGCTGGAGGAACTGGGGAGAGGCAGCCTGGCAGCCTGATCATTCAAGCCCCGTGGAGTTTAGTCATGTGGGAAACCAAGAGGGGAACCACTGAGATGATTTTCCAGGACAGGAAACAGGAAAGAGGACGGGAAAGAAACAGGGCCATTTCCTGTGACTGCCCTCCCCTCACAGAAAACTGTTGTTATATGCTGTTTATATGTCGCTCACCCTTCCTTCCTTGCTTCCTTCCTTCCTTCCTTCCTTCCTTCCTTCCTTCCTTCCCGCCTGCCTGCCTCTCCCTCCCTCCTTTCCTTCCTCCCTCTCTTCCTCCCTTTCTCCTTTCCTTCTTTCTTCCATCCCTTCCTCCCTTCTCCTCTCCCTTTTTTCCTTCCCTTATCCTCTCAAAGCTTAGGCTGGGTCTCCGGGCCTGGTTAAGAATGCACAGGGCAGATACACAGATGTTTGCTCTTTGAGCAGTTGACCCAACTGTGGAGCAGTTTCTCCCTTAGACAGTGACTTGACACCCCCTGCTAGCCACGTCCCTGTCCTTCTGCCCCCTTTCCTCAGTACTTGGGGGTCTTCCTAGTCTCTTGAACCTGCATCTCCAACTCAGCTGCGAGTCCCCAGAGTCAGACCCATTTCTTCAGCTGCTTGCAGACTTCTCCACCTCAACATGCCCACAGAGCCTGTTACCATACTCTGTCTGCCTTCTCTTGTCCCCAAGCTTCTGGGTTCTGTGATTCACTGGATGGCAGCATTATCCTTCCAGGAAAGCTGAGCCAGAAATGCACAAGTCCCCCTTGACACCATCTCCTCTTCACCACACACAGCCAGTCCCGTGTTCCATTCCTCCTCCTTCCTTCGGCCGTCCCTGCTTTGCCTCAGGCTGTATCCCTTCTCATGAGACACCTTCAAATTCTTGGTCACCCTCTGCAAGCACAGTGACTTTTGAAAACAATGAAATTGGTAATTTCTCTTCCCTACTTAAAACACTTTCATGACGTTTCATTGTTCTCTCTTAAAGTTTCAACTGTCACACCTGTAATCCCAGCACTTTGGGAGGCCGACGTGGGAGGATCACGAGGTCAGGAGATCGAGACCATCCTGGTTAACATGGTGAAACCCCATCTCTACTAAAAATACAAAATATTAGCCAGGCGTGGTGGCGGGCGCCTGTAGTCCCAGCTACTCGGGAGGCTGAGGCAGGATAATGGCATGAAGCCGGGAGGCAGAGCTTGCAGTGAGCTGAGATCACATCACTGCACTCTAGCCTGGGCAACAGAGCGAGACTCCGTCTCAAAAATTAAAAAAAAGTTCCGACTGGAGATTGACACAGGAGGCCCTTCAGGTTCAGGACCCAGGCCAGGGGCTGGTCTACTGTCTGTGCCTCCCCCTCCCTCACCTGCTCCCACCCAACCACAGTTCCCAAGCCATCTTTGCACCTGTGGTCTTCCCAACCCTTTCTCATCCTCTGAGTCAGCTCCTTCTTAACCCTCAGTCCTCAGTATCATCTCTGCCTGCAATTACATTATGCACTTATTTGTTTTCTTGTTTATTTTTCCTCTCCTCCCCCAGACATAAGGTCCAGGTGCTCAGCACTAGTTGCCATGTGATTCTTACCTAGAGCGCCACTTGGCATCCCATAGGTGCTGGAGAGGTATTTGAAAGAACGCAGGGGCATTTGCTCCCTGTGTGCAGACCTCCTTCCTTGCACGCGCTGTGCTGTGTTATCATTTGTTTGCTGGTCTGCTCTATCGCCTTTCCTACCTACCCTCCTTTTCCTGGGCTGTAATTATGGAGGAGAGAACCGTGTTTCTGATCTGTATCACAGGACTTTATGCAGACTAGCAATTAGAAAAATCAATTAGATGAATAAAATAAAATAATAAAATAACAAAATAAAAATAATATTCTCAGGAAGATACTTGAAACTCGCTCATGCTCAGTGTAAATGGCCGAGGGTTGCCAGGAGTATGACTCCATTCTCCCAGGGTGATGCAGTGGTCAAGGGTTCACAGTTGTATATTGGGGTTAAGGAAATACAGCTTTACTAATGGAATGCCAAGTGTCATTGAACTGGTGAGAGAGGCAATTTAGGGACAAAGGGTCCCAATTCTTCTAGGAAAGCTCAAGTTGCCTCTTAGATCTTCCAATACCACCTCCGCACTGTGGCTGTCAGAGTGAATCTGCTAAAGTGAAAATCTGATCATGCCCCCCTCACCCTCATCTCAGGTGTCTCCAGAGGTTCCTTAAAACCTCAGTATCAAGCTCAAATTCCTAAATTTGTTGTTAAAGCAACTCCCATCCACCTTCTGTACTGTTCCTTCTGCCTGGAGTACCCCCACTCCCACCCCATTGAATCTTAGTAACTCCTAGCTTGTTGTTTAAAACTCATTCCCATGGTTGCCTCTCCTAGGAAGTCTTCCTTGGAAGCCCAGTCTCATCTGGCTTCCCACCTGTGTGTTTTTCTACAGTTCTCTGTGCAACCTCTACCCCTGGGTATATCCCTTGCCCTAGGATCTTTGATATTTTTGTCTATCTTTTCTCTAGACTTTAGGGAACTTGGGGATGTGGCTGTGACTTTACCTCTCCCTCACCAAGCACAGGGCCAAACCATAGGGGGTACCTAATAACTAGTCCTGGAAAGCATGAATGCATCAGTGAAAGGACATCCCACTTGCAGCCTGATTATATTCTGTCTCGATTTATTTTCTGGTTGTTTCTTGGGCTAATCTGTTTTCTCTGATTGGATTATAAATTCTTCAAGGAGAGATATAGATAATATATATTCTTTTTAAAATCTTTAATTTTTAATTGTTTTTAATTAAAAACATTTTAATTGACACATAATATTTGTTCATATTTATGGGGTACATAGTGATTTTTTTGATATGTACAATGTCTAGTGACCACATCAGGGCTATTAGCATATCCATCATCTTAAACATTTATCATTTCTTTGTGTTGGGAACCTTCAATATCCTTCTTCTAGCTATTTGAAACTATATATGCATATTATTGTTAACTATAGTCATCCTACAGTGCTATAGAACACTAGAATTTATTCCTCCTATCTAGCTGTAAATTTGTATCTTTTAACAAATCTCTCTCTATCCTCTCCTTTCCCTACCCTTCCCAAACTCTAGTATCCTCTGTTCTACTTTTTATTTCTGTGAGATCAACATTTTTTAGCTTCTGCATATGAGTGAGAACTTGCAGTATTTAACTTTTTGTTTCTGGCTTATTTCACTTAATGTCCTCCAGGTCTATCTATGTTGCCACGAATGACAGGATTTCATTCTTTTTTTTAAATGGCTGAATAGTATTACGTTGTGTATACTACATATTCTTTCTCCATTCCTCTGATGTTGGACACCCAGGTTGATTCTATGTCTTGGCTCTTGTGAATAGTGCTGCCAGAAACATGGGAGTGAAGATGTCTTTTTCATATACTAAGTTTCTTTTCTTTGGATAAATGCCCCCTACTGGGATTGCTGAATCATATAGTAGTTCTATTTGTAGTTTTTTTGAGGAACCTCCATATTCTTCTCTATAGTGGCTTCACTATATTTTATTTATTTTTTGTACCTTTGGTAATAGCTATTCTAACAAGGGTGAAATGATATCTCATTGTGGTTTTGATTTGCATTTCCCTCATGATTAGTGATGTCAAGCATTTGTTCATATAGCTGTCGGCCATTTGTATGTCTTCTTTTGAGAAATATCCGTTCAGATCATTTGCCTATTTTAAATTGCATTGTTTGTTTTGTTGCTGTTGAGGTGTTTGAGTTCCTTATATATTCTGGATATTAACACCTTGTAGAGGATGAAAAGTTTGCAAATATTTACTCCCATTCTACAGGTTGTCTTTTCACTATGCTGATTACTTCCTTTGCTATGCAGAAGGTTTTTAGTTTGATATAATTTCCCTTCTTTATTTCGCTTTTGTTGCCTGTGTTTTTGAGGTCTTACTCATTAAATCTTTCCCTAGATGTATGCCCTGACGTGTTTCCCGTATGTTTTCTTCTAGTGTTTTATAGTTTCGGGTTTTACATTTAGGTTAGATGTTCTCATATAAAATGCCTTCTCTTTTTTGTCTTAGGCACCCTGTGATAAATTAGTGTATATTCATTCATTAATTTGATTCCTAATCTTACTGATTTTAAAACAATTCCACATATAGCAACTTGGCATAAGGAGGATAAAGCTAGTTTGTTTTAGATATCCTCAGCACTGCCCCACATTGCTGCGTTATAGTGCATGCATGGATTGCTCACAGTGCTGCAGAGAGCACAGGAAACACATGTTTACAGGTTCTCAGAAAACATAAAGTCTATTCTCCATAGATACTGCTTAGCTGATAGTCATCAACAGGAAAATTGCTCTCATTCCTTGATGCTTTTTTCTTCACAATGTATTTTCATATCCATGAGTGTGTCCTACCCTTATAATATTTCTGGGAAGTGAGCAAAATAGAAATTATTTATCTGCATTTGACAAATGTATACAATGAAATACTGTGGAAGCGGTCTCTGAACTTTATGAGATGATCCCTGGTTTTCACTGGTTTTTTTCTTGACTCTCATATACCTCATATACGTTGTCCAAGGGGACTACTATTTAGGGACTTGGTAACGAGTCTTTCCCAAACAGATTCTCAAACAGGTAAGAATATGTGGATCAGGAGCCATTGTGATTTGTATTCCCCATGAGATCGTGCAGTATACAGCCTGCACAAGGGTATGTGACAATCCTGTGTGAATGTTGGGGAAAAGGTAAGGAAGGGTTGGAACATGAAACCAGGATTGTTTCTGGGGAGCTTAAGGGCCTGTCTCAGCCACCTGCCACTTGTAACCAGGTTTGATTTGATGAAGATGAACCCCCAGCTGGCCCAGGTCAGTGGAACAGGGGCATCAACCTCAGCAGCAGCAGGTGGCCGTGTAGCAGCAAGGAGGATTGGCAGAAGCAGCCTGCAGGAATCTCCACTGGGAGGGTGCAGGGATTCAGGCTGAACTGAATTTCTCATTCCTCAGCACCTGCCAACTCCATGCCGGCCCCCAGCCAGGTAAGGTGATGCTCCAATTCAGTGGGCCCCAGAACCAGGGCCAGCTACAAGGCTTGAGTGGTTAGGAAGCCAGGGAGGTCAAATCAGGTTTCTGCCTAGAGGCTGCCAGAGAGCAGAACATTTCCTAGTACATGACATGGGGAACTTGAGTGAGGTCGGTGGAACACCAGCTTATATCACACTTAGGTTGGGAAGAAGGACAGAATGCTTGGAGTTTTCTAAGTTATTCTCTATTAGAGTCCATGAGGCCATGTCCTCTTACTCATTCTGGATGAAGATAGTCATTCTTCTACATGCCTTCTGTTCTCTGGAAAACCCAGTTATTTTCAGCTTCCCATGCTGTTTTTTTCCTCTACTCTATCCATCACATGGGAAAGGTCATATTGTGTCCTGGCAAGAGCACAGTTTCTGCACCAGCTAGGGGTGGAACTGGGTCCCAGCTTTCTCACTAACAACAGGATGACTTTGGGCAAGTACATATTTTATTTCCTGTGCAAAATGAGGATGATAATGGCCTCCTTCTGGTATTGCTACAAGAATGACGGGGTGATATAAAAAGGGATGATGCCCAGTGCCTGGCTCACAGTAAGTCCTCAAGTAATCATCAGGAAAATGCAGCATGATCTTTTTATTTTGGATCCTACCTGTGTGGAATACACGTCGATTCAGGTTCATCCTGAAAACAACATATTTCAGAGAAAACAACATGAGTTCAAGATTTAGACAGGAGATAGTAGTGGAAAATAGATACCTATGAGAGGCTGACTCAAGCATTTTAGAAACATTTGGTGAAATTTACACACCTATCTTCTATTAATTAATGTGCATCCTCTGAGGGCCTGGGCAAGTCTTCATTGTGGTTTAGTTGTTTTGAGAAGCAACACAATTGCTTTTTAAAATACAGTTATATAATTTAGATATCTATATATTCTCTGCATTCTCAATGCTCCCTAAATCCTCACCCCAACTCCTTCTCACTCCCCAGCTGTGTTTCCTTGCTGGCCTTGAAATCCTCAGCTGCTGAACTTTTTTCCTCCTCTCAGGACTTCAAAAATTTCCCTTAAAGGGCCACTTCAGATAAATGAAACAAAGCAAAGAGAGGGAAACATAGCATAAGATATTTCAAATTATTGGAGAGAAGTGGATTATTTAATAATTGGTACTGGGAAAACTATTTGAATAAAAACAAAGCTACATATTCTTCTCAATTCTTAATCCATATTGCAGATGGACAATTACTTAAAGGTAAAAATTGAAACCATAGAAATGCAAGAAGAAAACATGGGTGATATTTAAATGAGTCATGAAATGGAGATATTTCTAAGTTTGGGGAAAAAAAACCCAGAAACCATAAAATTTTGATAAATTTGTCCTCTTAAAAATTTTGCTTTAAACTTGACTATTTAAAAGTTTAGGCCAGGTACGGTGGCTCGTGCCTGTAATCTCAACACTTTGGGAGGCCAAGACGGGTGGATCATTTGTGGTCAGGAGTTTGAGACCAGCCTGGCCAACATGATGAAACCCCATCCCTACTAAAAATACAAAAATTAGCTGGGCATGGTGCAGGGTGCCTGTAATCCAAATTATTCAGGAGGCAGAGGCATGAGAATCACTTGAACCCAGGAGGCAGAGGTTGCAGAGAGCTGAGATCACGCCACTGCACTCCAGCCTGAGTGACAGAGCAAGACTCTATCTCGGAAAAAAAAAAAAAAAGGTTATGCAAAAAAAACCCAATTAAAGTTAAAAGGCAAATGACAAAGTGGGAGAAAACATTTGCAGCATGTATGGTAGATAAGGACTAGTTTTGTTTTACACACTAACATAATACAGGATAGTTCACAGAAAAGTAATAAACTTGGCTGATAAATGTACTTAATGGTAATGAAAGAATTGCGAATTCAATGGACAATGAAATACCATGTTTCACCTATCAGACTGGCAAACATTTCAAAGATAGGTGAAAACCTTACAAGAGTAGGAAAAGGGACTCTTAACAATACAGGTGAATGTATCAACCAGTCATCTCTTTAGAAACAATTAGGCATAATCAATCAAGGTTGCAAATGTGTGTATCCCCTTACCCAGCAATTCTACTCCAAGGACTTGATTCTCTAGATGTTCTCACAGAAGTTGGCAAAAATATACATATTAAAATCTTCCTTACAGTATTGTTTTGCTATAGTAGACAACGGTAAACAACCTGTATTATCATTAGCAGGGACTGGTTAAGTATTTAAATACCCATATACTTAGATAATTTGAATCTATAAAAAGATTAGAACATATATGTATGTGCTGATTTAGGAAGATTCTCAAGATAATATTGAATGGAAAAAACAAGGTATAGAATAGTCTATATAGTGAGATTTTACTTATGTTGAAAGAAAAAGGGGCAATAAGCTTGTGTATGCATACATACTTTCTAGAAAGACTCAGAAGAAACAATGAAAGGTTGTTGTCTCTGGGGAGGTGTGATAGTTTAAATATTTGTACACGAGTATACTCCTTCCTTCCTTCAAAAGATGGAACCTTATTCTCCGATGGACTGGCCTTATTGATTCACTTCTAATGAATGGAATATGGCAGAAATGACAGTGTGTAACATCTGAAATATATCATAAACATCAATGTGGCTTTCTCCTTGCTCTCTCTTTTGTTACTCTGGGGGAGGCCAGCTGACATGTCCTGAGGACATTCAAACAGCACTGTGGAGAGGCCCATGTGCTAAAGAACTGAGCCTTCTCACCAATAACAGTGAGGGCCTGAGACCACCAGCCAATAGTCAGATGAATAAAACAACTTGGAAGCAGATCCTCCAGCTTCAGTCATGCCTTCAGATGATCACAGCCCTGAAGATGCCGACATCTTAGCTGCAACCTCATGGGAGACCCTGGGCCCAACCACTCAGCTAAGTTGCTCATGAATTACTCACTCACAGAATTATAAAATAAATGTTTGTTGATTTAAGCCATTAAGTTTTGGTGTCCTTGTAATTAGCAGTAAATAACTAATATAGAAGTAGAAGTAGTGGTAGAGAAAAGAAAGGAAAGAAACTTTAAAAAAATTTTCTAAAAAAGGAAAGACAGACATTTTCATTTTCATATTCCTTCATTTTTTAAAACAATTTTTTATTCCCATAGGTTATTGAGGAACAGGTGGTGTTTGGTTACATGAGTAGGCTCTTTAGTCGTGATTTGTGAGATTTTGGTGCACCCATCACCTGAGAAGTATACAGTGCATCCTATTTGCAGCCTTTTGTCCCTCACCTCCTTCCCACCCATTCCCCCTGAGTCCCCAAAGTTCATTGTGTAATTATTATGCATTTGCATCCTCATAGCTTAGCTCTCCCTTATGAGTGGGAACATAAGATGTTTGGTTTTCCATTCCTGAGTTACTTCACTCAGAATAATAGTCTCCAATCTCATCCAGGTTGCTGTGAATGCCATTAATTCATTGCTTTTTATGGCTGAGTAGTATTCCATCATATTTATATACCACAGTTTCTTTATCCACTCGTTGATTGATGGGCATTTGGATTGGTTCCACGTTTTTGTAATTGCGAATTGTGCTGCTGTAAACATGCGTGTGCAAGTTATCTTTTTCGTATGTTGACTTCTTTTCCTCTGAGTAGATACCCAGTAGTGGGATTGCTGGCTCACATGGTAGTTCTACTTTTAGTTCTTTAAGGAATCACTACACTATTTTTCATAGTGGCTGTACTTACATTCCCAATTTGTAGTGTGGAAGTGTTTCCTCTTTGCTGCATCCACGCTAACATCTACTATTTTTTGATTATGGCCATTCTTGCAGGAGTAAGGTGGTATCACATTGTGGTTTTGATTTGCATTTCCCTGATCATTAGTTATGTTGAGCATTTTTTCATGTTTTTTGGCCATTTGTATATCTTCTTTTGAGAATTGTCTATTTATGTCCTTAGCCCACTTTTTGATGGGATTGTTTGTTTTTTTCTTGCTGATTTGTTTGAGTTTGTTGTAGATTCTGGATATTAGTTCTTTGTCAGATGTATGGATTGTGAAGATTTTCTCTCACTCTGTGGGTTGTCTGCTTACTCTGCTGACGATTCCTTTTGCTGAAGCTCTTTAGTTTAATTGAGTCCAAGCTGTTTATCTTTCTATGCATTTACTTTTGGGTTCTTGGTCATGAAATCCTTGCCTAAGCCAATGTCTAGACAGGTTTTTCCAATGGTGTCATCTAGAATTTTTATAGTTTCAAGTCTTAGGTTTAAGTCCTTAATCTATCTTGAGTTGATTTTTGTATAAGGTGAGAGATGAGGATCCAGTTTCATTCTCCTACACGTGGCTAGACAGTTATGCCAGCACCATTTGTTGAAAAGGGTGTCCTTTCTCCACTTTATGTTTTTGTTTGATTTGTTGAGGATCAATTGGCTGTAAGTATTTGGCTTTATTTCTGGGTTCTCTGTTCTGTTCCATTAGTCTATGTGCCTACTTTTGTGCTAGTACTATGCTGTTTTTGTGACTATGGCCTTGTAGAATATTTTCAAATCAGGTAATGTGATGCTTCTAGGTTTGTTCTTTTTGCTTAGTCTTGCCTTGGCTATGCGGGCTCTTTTATGGTTCTATATGAATTTTAGAATTGCTTTTTCTAATTCTGTGAAGGATGATGATAGTATTTTGATGGGAATTGTGTTGAATTTGTAGATTGCTTTTGGCAGTCATGGTCATTTTCACAATATTGATTCTACCCATCCATGAGCATGGGATGTGTTTCCATTTGTTTGTGTTGTCTATGATTTCTTTCAGCAGTGTTTTGTAGTTTTCCTTGTAGAGGTCTTTCACCTCCTTGGTTAGGTAGTTTCGTAAGTATTTTATTTTATTTTTTGAAGCTATTGTGAAAGGGATTGAGTTCTTGATTTGATTCTCAGCTTGGTTGCTGTTGATGTATAGAAGAGCTACTAATTTGTATACATTAATTTTGAATCTGGAAACTGCTGAATTCTTTTATCAGGTCTAGGAGTTTTCTGGAGGAGTCATTAGGGTTTTCTAGGTAAATAATCATATCATCGGCAAAGTGACAGTTTGACTTCCTCCTTGCTGATTTGGATGCCGTTTGTTTCTTTCTCTTGTCTGACTGCTCTTTCTAGGACTTCTAGCACTATGTTGAAGAGGAGTGGTGAGAGTGGGCATCCTTACCTTGTTCCAGTTCTCAGAGAATGCTTTCAACTTTTCCCCATTCAGTATTATATTGGCTGTGGGCTTGTCATAGATGGCCTTTATTACATTGAGGTGTGTCCCTTGTATGCCAATATTGCTGAGAGTTTTAATTACAAAGAGATGCTGGATTTTGTCAAATGTTTTTTCTGCATCTATTGAGATGATTAAGTGATTTTTGTTTTTAATTCTGTTTATGTGGGGTATCACATTTATTGACTTGCATATGTTAAACCATCCCTACATCCCTGCTATGAAACCCACTCAATCATGGATCATGGTGGATTATCTTTCTTTTTTTTCTTTTTTTTAGACAGAGTCCCACTCTGTCACCTAGGCTGGAGTGCAGTGGCACTATTTCAGCTCACTGCAACCTCCGCCTCCTAGGTTCAAGTGATTCTCCTGCCTCAGCTTCCTGAGTAGCTGGGATTACAGGCGTGTGCCACAACGCCTGGCTAATTTTTGTATTTTTAGTAAAGAAGGGGTTTTGCCATGTTGGCCAGGCTAGTCTCGAACTCCTGACCTCGGGTGATCTGCCTAGCTGGGTCTCCCAAAGTGTTGGGATTACATGCATGAGCTTACCGAGCCCGGCCGGATTATCTTTTTGATATGTTGTTGGCTTTGGTTAGCTAGTATTTTGTTAAAGATTTAAGCATCCATGTTCATTGGGGATACTGGTCTGTAGTTTTCTTTTTTGGTTATATCCTCTCCTGGTTGTGGTATTAGGATGATCCTGGCTTCACAAAATGACTTAGGAAGGGTTCCCTCTTTCTCCATCTTGTGGAATAGTGTCAATAGGATTGGTATCAATTCTTTTTTTTTTTTTTTTTTTTTTTTTGAGGCGGAGTCTTCACTCGGTCGCCCAGGCTGGAGTGCAGTGGCGCGATCTCAGCTCACTGCAAGCTCCGCCTCCCGGGTTCGAGCCATTCTCCTGCCTCAGCCTCCCGAGTAGCTGGGACTACAGGCGCCCGCCACCGCGCCCGGCTAATTTTTTTTGTATTTTAGTAGAGACGGGGTTTCACCATGTTAGCCAGGATGGTCTCGATCTCCTGACCTCATGATCCACCGGCCTCGGCCTCCCAAAGTGTAGGGATTACAGGCGTGAGCCACCGCGCCCGGCTGCAATTCTTTTTTGAATGTCTGGTAGAATTCTGCTGTGAATCCATCTGGTCCTGGCCTTTTTTTGTTGGTAATTTTTAAATTACCATTTTAATCTCACTGCTTGATATTCATCTGTTCAGGGTATCTAGTTCTTCCTGATTTAAGCTAGGAGAGTTGTATCTTTCTAAGAATTTATCCATCTCTTGTAGGTTTTCTAGTTTATGCACATAAAGATGTTCATAGTATCCTTGAATGATCTTTTATATTTCTGTGGTTTCAGTTATCATATCTCCCATTTCATTTCTTATTGAGCTTATTTGGATTTTCTCCTTTTCTTGGTTAATTTTACTAATGGTCTATTAATTTTATTTATCTTTTTAAAGAACCAGGCTTTTGGTTCATTTATCTTTTGTATTTTTTTTTTGTTTCAATTTCATTTGGTTCTGCTCTAATCTTGGTTATTTCCTTTCTTCTGTTGGGTTTGGGTTTGGTTTGTTCTTGTTTCTCTAACTCCTTGAGGTGTGACCTTAGATTATCTGTTTGTGCTCTTTCAGACTTTCTGATATAGGCATTTAGGCTATGAACTTTCCTCTTAGCACCACCTTTGCTGTATCCCAGAGGTTTTGATAGGTTGTGTCACTATTGTCATTTAGTTCGAAGAATTTTTTAATTTTCATCTTGATTTCATTTCTGACCCAATGATCATTCAGGAACAGGTTATTTAATTTCCATGTATTTGCATGGTTTTGGAGGTTCCTTTTGGAGTTGATTTCCAGTTTTATTCCACTGTGGTCTGAGATATTGCTTGATATAATTTCCATTTTCTTAACTTTATTGAGGCTCATTTTGTGGCCTATCATATGGTCTATCTTGGAGAAAGTTCCATGTGCTGTTGAATAGAATGTATATCCTGTGGTTGTTAGATGGAAAGGTCTGTATATATCTGTTAATTCCATTTGTTCTAGGGTATAGTTTAATTCTATTTTTTTTGTTGTTGTTGACTTTCTGCCTTGATGACCTCTCTAATGCTGTCAGTGTAGTGTTGAAGTCCCCCACTATTATTGTGTTGCTGTCTATCTCACTTTTTAGGTCTATTAGTAATTGTTTTATACATTTGGGAACTCCAGTGTTAGATGCATATATGTTTAGGATTGTGATATTTTCCTGTTGGACGAGGCCTTTTATCATTAAATAATGTCCCTGTCTTTTTAAACTGCTGTCGCTTTAAAGTTTGTTTTGTCTGATGTAAGAATAGCTACTCCTGCTCACTTTTGGTGTCAATTTGCATGAAATGTCTTTTTCCACCCCTTTACCTTAAGTTTATGTGAGTCCTTATGTGTTAGGTGAGTCTCCTGAAGGCAGCAGATAGTGGTTGGTGAATTCTTATCTACTCTGCAATTCTGTGTCTTTTAAGTGGAGCATTTAGGCCATTTACACTTAATGTTAGTATTGACATATGAGGTACCATTCCATTCATCGTGCTATTTGTTGCCTGTATACCTTGTTTTTTTGTTTTTATTTTTTAAATTGTAGTTTTGTTTTATAGGTCCTGTGATGTTTATGCTTTAAAGAGGTTCTGTTTTGATGTGTTTCCAAGATTTGTTTCAAGATTTAGAACTCCTTTTAGCAGTTCTTATAGTGGTGGCTTGGTAATGGCAAATTCTCTCAGCATTTATTTGTTTGAAAAAGACTGTATCTTTTCTTTGCATATGAAGGTTAGTTTCACTGGATACAAAATTGTTGGTTGATAATTGTTTTGTTGGAGGAGGCTGAAGATAGGCCCCCAATCCCTTCTAGCTTGTAGGATTTCTGCTGAGAAATCTGCTGTTAATCTGATAGGTTTTCCTTTATAGGTTACCTGGTGCTTTTGTCTCACAGCTCTTAAGATTATTTGTTTCATCTTAACTTTAGATAACCTGATGACAATGCATAGGTGATGATCTTTTTGTGATGAATTTCCCAGGTGTTCTTTGTGTTTCTTGTATTTGGATGTCTAGATCTTTAGCAAGTCGGGGGAAGTTTTCCTCGATTATTCCCTCAAATAGGTTTTCCAAACTTTCAAATGTCTGTTCTTCCTCAGGAACACTGATTATTCTAGGTTTGATCATTTAACATAATCCCAGACTGCTTTGAGGCTTTGTTCACATTTTCTTATTCTTTTTTCTTTGTCTTTGTTAGATTGGGTTAATTTGAAGACCTTGTCTTCGAACTCTGAATTTCTTTCTTCTACTTGTTCGATTCTATTGCTGAGACTTTCCAGAGCATTTTGCATTTCTATAAGTGTGTCCATTGTTTCCTGAAGTTTCTATTGTTTTTAATTTATGTTATCTATTTCATTGAATATTTTTCCTTTTACTTCTTGTATCTTTTTTTGATTTCCTTACACTGGGCTTTGCATTTCTCTGGTGCCTCCCTGATTAGCTTAATAACTAACCTCCTGAATTCTTTTTCAGGTAAATCAGGGACTTCTTCTTGGTTTGAATCCATTGCTGGTGAGCTAGTGTGATTTTTTGGGGGGTGTTAACCTTGTTTTGCCATATTACCAGAATTGGTCTTCTCATTTGGGTAGGTTCTGTCAGAGGGAAGGTCTACGGCTGAAGGCTATTGTTCAGATTTTTTTTTTCCCACGGGGTGTTCCCTTGATGTAGAACTCTCCCCCTTTTCCTATGGATGTGTGATTGTTTTCTCTCTTTAGGATTTTGCAACCCAGTAAGTCTACCAGGCTCTGGGCTGGTGTTGGGGGTTTTCTGCACAGAGTCCAGTGATGTGAACCATCTGTGGGTCTCTCAGCCGTGGATACCAGCACCTGTTCTGGTGGAGGTGGCGAGGAGGTGAAATGGACTCTGAGGGTTCTTAGCTTTGGTGGTTTAATGTAGTATTTTTGTGCTAGTTGGCCTCCTGCCAGGAGGTGGCGCTTTCCAGAGAGCATCAGCTGCAGTAGTATGGGGAAGGGCAGGTGGGCAGGGCCCTAGAACTCTCAAGAGTATATGCCCTTTGTCTTCAATTACCAGGGTGGGTAGGGAAGGATTACTGTGTGGGGGCAGGGCTAGGCATGTCTAAGCACAGACTCTCCTTGGGCAGGCCTTGCTGCTGCATCTACTGTGGGGGATGGGGATGAGGCTCCCAGGTCAATGGAGTTATGTTCCTTCAAGGATTATGGCTGTCTTTACTGTGTCATGCAGGTTGTCAGAGAAGTGGGGGAAAGCCGGCAGTCACAGGTCTCACCCAGCTCCCACAAAATCCGAAGGGCTGTTCTCATTTTTACTGTGCCCCCTGCCCCCCAACAGCACTGAGTCTGTTTCCAGGCAACTGTGGGAGCAGGGCTGAGGACTTGCCCCAGGATACCTGCCTCCCAGCTGCTGTAGCAAGTATGTCTTTCCTTCTTCCCCTGACTGTGGAGTCTGCACACCAGATTCATGCCCTCCCCTGAGTTCTGACCAGGAAAGTTCTCCACCAGTTCAAATTGTTTCAAATTTCAGCTGGAGATTTCCTTCTCCCTGTGGCCTTTTCCCAGTGCTTATGGCTGCCCTCCAGAAGGATCCATGTGAGGCCAGGCAGAAATGGCTTGCTAGGGGACCCAGCAAGCTCACAGGTCTTTTCCCACTGCTTCCTCTTCCCCTGTATTTTGCTTGGCTCTCTAAATTGACTTGGCTCCAGGTAGGGTCAGAGTCTTCTCCTGTATTCTAGACCTTCAGTTTCCCCAGTTGGTGGGCGAGGGGGTGTGTTCAGGGGCAGACAATGTCCCTTTCCCACTTCTACAGTTTGGGCACTTAGAGTATTTGGTGTGTCTCCCGGGTCCTGCAGGAACAATCTGCTTCCTTCAGAGGGTCTGGGGGTCCCGTGAGGTTTCCTGATTTATTCCTGCAGTCATTCTGGAGCAAAAATTCATGATGCGAGCCTCCACATGCGGCTCTGTCCGTCGGAGTCAGAACTGCAATCTAGTCCTGCCTCCCACCCACCATGATCCCCTTATCTTTCTATTCTTTTACACTGTTTTCATTTTTCTGTTATCAGAATATATTAATTTATGGTAAAAATAGTTTTCCTTTATATTCAGCTCTTGAAGTATCTGCTCTTCACTACACCCAAACTAGCTAATTTGGCAAACTAATCCCTGGCAATGGGATACTACTGGACTGATAAATTTTCCCTTCCCAGATAAGTAGCTAATAATAACCAATAATTATAGTGGATTTACAATGTGCCCAGACTGGACTAAACTATTTGCTGGTTTAATCCTTATAGCAATTTCAAACAGTGAGTTTATTTTTATTTCCATTTTATAAATAAAACAGGTAGTTTTTAAAAAGCATTATTCAGGTCATCTATGTTTCCTGAATTTTTATCTTAATTTTTCTATCAAATGCTGAGAGAAGATGCTAAAATCTTCAAAACTGTACAAAAATCTATGGTTGTAGAATTGTACATATCTTCCTTTAGTTCTATCAATTTTTGTTTCATGTATTTTAAAGCTCTGTTATTAGGCACATGCACATACAAGATTGTTATGTTTTCCCAATGACATTTGAATCATTGTGAAATATCCCTCTTAATCTTTGGTAATACTTCTGTCTTGAATGATCTGGCTTTTTCTGGCATGGTATTGTATATACTTTTGCATCTATTTACTTCCAATCTATCTGTATAATTATATTCAAGGTGGGTCCCATTCACAGCATTTCTTTAAATCTTACTTTTGTTTTTAAGCCATTACAACAAGCTCTGCTTTTTCCTTTTTTTTTTTTTTTTAAGCTAATTGGAATTTTTGGCCAACTAATATTTAATATAATTATTATGATGATTATATTTGGATACACCATTTTATTTCTTTTCTTTTTTGCCCACTCTGATTTTTGTTCTTCTGTTCCTTCTTTCTTGTCTTTTTTTTTTTATTTTTACAAAAGAAGCTCTTTTATAAAAAATATTTTAGATTTACATAAAAGTTGCAAAAATAGTACAGAGAGTTCCTGTATACCTCTTACCCAGTTTCTGCTGAAGTTAACATCTTACCTTATCATGGTACATTCGTCACAACTAAGAAACCATCATTAGTACAGTACTATTAATTAAGTGTCAGACTTTATTCATTTCCTTGTTTCTTCACAAATAACCTTTTTTTCCTGTTCCAGGAGCCAATCTAGGGTACCATATTGCATTTAGTGCCTTTAAAAATTATTATTTGGACATGTTTTAGAATTTCAGTTTAATTTACATTAATGTTTTTTCTATATATTATTGTATTTTTTTACCCAGTGCCCGCTGTAAGAATCATGATATACATTCTTAACTTTTTGTAATCTAATTTGAGTTTACATTGTCCCACTTTGCATAAAATATACTAACCTTGCAATCATGTAGGTCCTCTTATACCTGCCCCCAGCATTTCCTTTGTGTTATGATTGCCATATGACATTTGTATACATTACACATCCTACAATGCAAGGTCATAATTTTTGCCTTGAATAGTGATATATATTGGAAAGGAATTGGACTGGAAAAGCAGTCTTTTCTGTTTGCTAGTTTTGATGTTCTTTGTGTCTTTCTAAAGATCTATATTTTCATTTGATATCATTTATCTTCAGATAAAGAACTTTCTTTAGCATTTCTTATGATAAAGGTCTGCTAGTGATCAATTCTCTTCATTTTCTTTTATTTGGAAAGTCTTTATTCTGCTTTCATATTTGATAGATATTTTGGCCAGATATTAAATTCTGGGATGACAGATCTTTTTTGCTTTTAGTGCTTTGAGAATGTTGGTTCACTGTGTTGGCCTCCATTGTTTCCGATATAATAAATCAGCAGTTGTTTGACTCATTATTCCCCTCTGTGTAATGTGCTGTTTTTCTCTGTATGCTTTTGACACTTTATCATTCATTTGACTCTAATGTGCCTAGACATGGTTTTCTTTTATTTAACTTGATTGGGATTTGCTGAGCTTCTTAGATTTGTAAATTTATGTGTTTTGCCAAATTTGGGGACTTCTTGGCCATTATTTATTCAAATAATTTTTTCTACCCCATTTCCTCTGTTCTTCTAGGAGTTCAATTGTATGTATGTTAGACCTTTCAATACCATCCTTCAGGTACTATCATTTTTATCTCTGTCTTTCAGGTTGGATATTTTCTGTCGATATCTCTTTAGATTCACCTACTCTTTCATCTGTTTTAAAAAATTTTGTTAAGCCCCATCCAGTTAATTTTTTTAAATTAGATATTGTATTTTTTAATTATAGAATTTCCATTTGATTATATTTTTAGGTGTCTCTATGTGATGATACTTACTACATTTTAATCATTATAAGCACATTTTCCTTATGTCATTTAGTATAGTAAGAATTGCCATTTTAAAATAAATTTCTACTAATTTCAATATCTGTGTCATCTTGAGCTTGACTTTTGCCTATTTTATTTACTCCTGAGAATGCATCACATTTTCCTGTCTATCAATATGTCAGGAAATTTTGGATTGTACTCTGGACATTGTGAATGTCATATTGTGGAGACTGGATTCAGTTGTATTCTTTCAAAGAGTTTTGAATTTTTTGTTTTAATAAGAAATAAACTTGGTAGGGTTCAAACTGAAAATTCTGTTTTTTTGAGTGGCCCCCTCATATCTGTTTTCTGTTCTTTCACCCTTAGATAGGGTGCTTACAATCTCTCCTGTACATGGGTGGTTGGGGGTCAGGCAAAAATTGGGGCAGACTTTATACATGGAATTTGGGATTTTCTGTCTCTGGCTCTCTCCTTTTGAGGATTCTCCCTCACTTTCTAGCAGCTGGGGTTGCCCTCAAACTCTGTCTGCCACTTCTTCAGGCAAGAAAGATGGTGAGTTTCCTCTCAGTTTTAGCTGCCCCTCAGAACAGTGACTGCAGCTGACCCTCAGGCCAAAAGTGGTAAAAACAGGAGAATAACCTCATACTAATCCTTTCTTCCAAGTGTTAACTTCCCTTTGGAGCCTGCTTGCTCTTGTATACTCTCCAGGGCCTTCGGATAGATTTTGTCCTATCACAACCCCTGAGTTTATAGTTGTTATTGGCAGGAAGCTCAGTACAGTAAGCATTTACTCAGCCATACCAGAAGTGGAACTCGATCCAGATCCTGATTCCTAGCCATTGAGTTGTACTGACTGTCACATAGTAAAATGGCTCTTCTGGCCTCATCACATATTCTATAAAGGATCATTGCTCTGAGAAATATCTCAAATGGTAAGTTTTCAGATACTATGTAAGGCTGATAATGTTTTTGGAGATGGGGACTTTTCTCAATGCTTTTCAAATTACAATGCCCAGTCCATCTATAGACAAGCACCCCCGCCACCACCTCCTTTTTTTTCCTATAGAGAAAGTAATGACTGTGTACACAAACAGGAGATACTGACTCATGAAGGGCTAAGCTGGCCTTTGTTAGTGACTCACTATGCCTTAAGAAACTGGGGGAAGTGGCCATGTGGTCAGGCCACCTACTAATGCTTGGTTCTGACTTGAATAGATTTAGAGCAAATTGACCCTGATTTGGAAAAGGAATAAACTTGATTTACCAGCTCATTAGAAGACATTTTCTGTTCACTTTTATTTACCATCAAGAGAGCATGAGATCTTAGGATGTGATTAGAAATGAGCAAATAAATGCAATTTGAATTAAGTCATTCAATCATGCAGAGTGAGGGTGGGGTGGAAGGTGAGGGGAGGCACTAGGACAGAGTGGGGAAAGGTGTTGGGCACAATTGGGCCCTGTTGGGCTTAGTCCCCACCTCCTCCCTTCTCTGGGCACTGGGATGGGGTTGGATGTTTGGCAGTAGCTGGAAAGGACCTGAAATTTTTTTTTTTTTTTTTTTGAAATGAAGTCTTGCTCTGTTGCCCAGCGTGGAGTGCAGTGGTGTGGTCTCAGCTCACTGTAATCTCTGCCTCCCAGGTTCAAGAGAATCTCTTGCCTCAGCCACCTGAATAGCTGGAACAACAGGTGCACGCCACCATGCCTGGCTAATTTTTGTATTTTATTAGAGACAGGGTTTGGCCATATTGGCCAGGCTTGTATTGAACTCCTGACCTCAAATGATCCACCTGCCTCAGCCTCCCAAAGTGCTGGGATTACAGACGTGAGCCCCTGAGCCCAGCCTGGACCTGAGTCATAAAGGTCAGTGCCAGCATTTGTTGTAGCTTCAGCCTTCCCTGACTGGAGAGCGTTGGGGACTTGGATTGTTCTGGGGAGTCTCCAAGGAAGGGCCACTCCACCACATCAGTACTCCATCAAGAGAGGATCACGGGGAACAGGAGGCAAGACGGGAGGGACTGTGGGTAGGAGGGAGTGGACACAGCAGGGTGAGGTGCCACAGGCCAAAACCAACCTTGCTGCCCCCTGTCAACCCTTCTGCCATCAGAGCTGATGAGGCAGGACCCAGAGAGCCCTCAGAGAGTATAACAAAGCTCAGCCCTCCCTAGGGTGGGCACTGCTCCTGCCTTTCAGGAGAGCCCTGAAGGCGGTGGATGCCAAAGCCGTCCCCTGGTGGCTGCAGCTGCCATCTGAACTCCCGCCAGTTGGCCTTCCTTCCTGTGGACTAAGTGGCTTCAGCTGCAGACAGCAAACTTCAGGAGGAGAAATATACTTTCTTGTACCCCTTCCTCCTGCGAGTGGGACTCTAAGTGATTAAGGGAGTAGGAGAAGGGGAGAAGCAGGGGGATTAAAGGCAGGGAAAGGAATGGAAGGGAGGGAGGGGAATGAATAAAACTGACAGGAATGACAAGAGGATGTGTCATGGAATTGTCACAAATTCTGGGTTGCAGACTGAGCTCAGTGCCATCCCCTCTTCCCTGGCACCACCTCCTCCAAGTTTGGGCAGGTCCTTTTCCTGCTGGTTTCCTGTTTCATAACTGTTGAGTTTTGCTCACCAGCACCCTCCATCAAATGTTTAAAAACCAGCTACTGGGGAGGCCATGGGAGGAGGATTGCTCGAGCTCAGGAGTTCGAGACCAGCCTGGACAACATAATGAGACCCTGTCTCAAAAAACAAACACACAGGGCCAGATGCGGTGGTTCACGCCTGTAATCCTAGCACTTTGGGAGGCCGAAGCGGGCAGATCACTTGAGGTCAGGAGTTCAAGAACAGCCTGGCCAACATGGTGAAACCTCGTCTCTACTAAAAATACAAAAATTAGCCAGGTGTGGTAGCATGCACCTGTAATCCCAGCTACTCTGGAGGCTAAGGCACGAGAACTGCTTGAACCCGGGAGGCAGAGGTTGCAGTAAGCTGAGATTACACCACTGCACTCCAGCCTGGGTGACAGAGTGAGACTCCGTCTCAAAACAAAAACAAAAACAAAAACAAAAACAAACCCAAAAAACAACCCCCCATTCAAAACAAAAGCCCAAACACAAAACAAAAAAACTTAAGAAAGTAGGGGGAGGATGCTTTGGAGTCTATACACCACCTCTTTTAAAAATGCTCACCTGAATTTCCCGCAAAAACTGTTCCCTCCTTCCAAACAGTTATCAAGACTCTCACCTTCTAAGAGACTTGCCCTAACTGGAGTGCTGGAGCCTGAACTTTCTTTGAACATCATTTGATCTCAGATGCAGCCAGTCCTGTGCACAGCCTGACAGGATGGAATGTTCAGGGTCCCCATGTGATTCCCTGGCTGGCCTAGCTGAGGGACACAGCTCTCCCCAGGCAGAGAAGGCAGCACAGGAGGAAGAAGCTCCAATATCGAGAGTGTGAGGACTGCAAATTCATCAAGAGCTGGCACCTCCAACCACAATGTGCAGTTATGGATCAACAAAACCAGCTTTTGTTTTAATTTTTGACTTTTTTATTTTTAGCTTTTTCCTCCCCAGCCATCATGGTGTTGCATGCCCATTGTAGAAATCTGAGAAAATGATAAAGAGGTTCATGAAAACTGTCTATGAACTTACTACCTACTGTATTTTTCGTCTATTTTTTTCTTTTATACCTGAGATAAAATAGTGTATACTACTTTTTTTTTCTTTTTGTGAGAGAGGGTCTTAGTCTGTTGCCCGGGCTAGTCTTGAACTCCTGGCTCAAGGGATCCTCCTGCCTCAGCCTCCTGAGTGGCTGAGATTATAGGTATGCACCACACATTCAGCTGTCCTGTTTATACTACTTTAAAAACTTAACTCCGTGTCAATAGAACTTTCCCATGACATTAAAACTCTGTAAGCATCATTTTCAATGGCTGCATGACAACCTGCCAAAAGTATATGCTTATTTTGCTTAACAAATCTGCTTATATTTTTATATTTGAGTTGTTTCCAACTCTACCTTACTTTTAAGTTATTATAAGTAAATCTGAAATGAACATTTTGGTGCACAAGTCCTTTAGGACAGACTTCCAGAAGTGTGATGACCAGGACAGGTTTCCCTTAAGCCTAGGAGGCTGAGTCTCAACCTCCATTCCTCTGCCCTGTATGTTCTTAAGCCAGTTACTGTCTTCCACCTCACTATTTCCCCAAAGTTTATATCAGCTTACATTCCCACCAGCCCTGGGTGGAAATTCAGGTTATTTTGAGAGGTGATTTGCAAGCTGGAAAAACCCTTCTGTTGCTGTAATCACAAGGAAAGTCACACATCTCCCTAACCTCCCATCACACCCAGTCTCCTGAGCCTGTCCCCAAAACAATGACACGATTAACGATCACAAGAGAATCAACGAATCTGTAGTAAATTTCAACTTCATTCTGAGTGTTTTGCATGAGTAATCTTTGCATGAGTAATGCAACCCTGACAGATTTCAATATTCCCCGTTTCAGTTGTATAGATGAAGAAGCAGAGGCTCAGAGATAGGAACTTGCCCAAGGGCACACAGGTGGTGAGAGTCAGAGATGTTGGCTGGCTCCTAAGACCTGTGCTCTTGCCACACACTACAGGATTTTAAAAAAAGAGAGGCGAGACTTGTGGCTGAATGCTGAGGATTGAATTGCTAAGAGTTTGAGAGTCATTTGCGAGTCAAGGGAAGTGGGACCTGGTGAGGTTTTCTGGATTTTGGTTTCCGTTGTGGTTTTGGCCCTAACATTTGGGTCACCTGCCACATAGATGGAGGCCAACAGGTGGTGGCTCAAGGCTGTGCCGCTGGAAGGACAGGTCTTGTTATGCTTCTGATGTAGGCAGAGACTTTCCAAAACTTCCCAAAATTTCTATCCCAATTACCTGGTCTAGGCTGCAGGGCCCTCAGGACTGGGTTTCCCTGAATTGAGATAGTGTAGCTGCTCTACTGCTCTGAAAAACAAGACACTTTCAACTTAATATCCTTGGATATCTAACTTCCTGCAAACACACATTTAATAGCTGCAAAAATATGACTGTATATATACTCGTCTGTGTACAATTTTCCCCCTTTTATTGTTTCTTTGATTTGCTCTTTACTCCTCCTTTTTTTCCCTTCCTCCTGTAACCGCCCAGTGTTCCCTTCCTCTTGTAACAGCTGGGCTGTGTCTTGCCTGCTGCCTAGACAGAGCTGACTTATCAAGACAGGGGAATTGCAATAGAGAAAGAGTAATTCACACAGAGAGCAGGCTGTGGAGGAGATCAGAGTTTCATTACTACTCAAATCAGTCTCCCCGAACATTTGGGAATCAGAGTTTTTAAGGATAATTTGGTGGGTGGGGGAAGTCCTGTGTGTCGAGAGTGCTGATTGGTTGGGTTGGAGATGAAATCATGGGAAATTGAAGCTATCCTCTTGTACTGAGTCAGTTCCTGGGTGGGGGCCACAAGATGAGACGAACCAGTTTATTGATCCGGGCAGTAGTACCAGCTAATCTATCAAGTGCAGCGTCTGCAAAATATTTCAGGCACTGACTGATTTTGGGAGCAGTTTAGGGAGGGTCAGAATCTTGCAGCCTCCATCTTCATGACTCCTAAACCCTTATTTCTTTCTTTTTATTTTTTTTTAAAATTATGTTTTAACTTCTAGGATACATGTGTACAACATGCAGTTTTATTACATAGGTATACATGTGCCATGTTGGTTTGCTGCACCCATCAAGTCGTCATTTACATTAGGTATTTCTCCTAATGCTATCCCCCACCCCATGACAAGCCCTGGTGTGTGATGTTCCCCACCTTGTGTCCAAGTGATCTCATTGTTCAATTCCTGCCTATGAGTGAGAACATGCGGTGTTTGGTTTTCTCTCCCTGTGATAGTTTGCTGAGAATCATAGTTTCCAGCTTCATCCATGTCCCTTCAAAGGACATGAACTCAATCTTTTTTATGGCTGCATAATATTCCATGGTGTATATGTGCCACATTTTCTTAATCCAGTCTATCACTGATGGACACTTGGGTTGGTTCCAAGTCTTTGCTATTGTGAATGGTGCCACAATAAACATACGTGTGCATATGTCTTTATAGTAGCAGGATTTATAATCCTTTAGGTATATACCCAGTAATGGCATGGCTGGGTCAAATGGTATTTCTAGTTCTAGGTCCTTGAGGAATCACCACACTGTCTTCCACAATGGTTGAACTAGTTTACAGTCCCATCAACAGTGTAAAAGTGTTCCTATTTCTCCACATCCTCTCCAGCATCTGTTGTTTCCTGACTTTTTAATGATTGTCATTATAACTGGCATGAGATGGTTATCTCATTGTGGCTAAACCATAATTTCTAATCTTGTAGCTAATTTGTTAGTCCTACAAAGTCAGCCCAGCCCCCAGGCAAGAAGGGGGTTTGTTCTGGGAAAGGGTTGTTACTGTCTTTGTTTTAAACTTTAAACTATAAACTAAGTTCTTCCCAAAGTTAGTTCAGCCTATGCCCAGGAATGAACAAGGACAGTTTGGAGGTGAGAAGCAAGATGGGGTTGGTTAGGTCAGATCTCTTTCACTGTCTCAGCTATAATTCTGCAATGGCAGTTTCACTCCTTCCACGTCATCATCCTGCCCCCAACCTCAGGTAAACCACGTTTACAACTGCCATATTTACAAATTCACTCTGCCATATTTCTTCATGCCATATACATGTGTATATATGTAATAGATATGTATACATATAATACAAGCATATATATGTACATATAAACATTTACATATACAGCATTTTGAAGTGATTAACTTATTAAAATGGATCGAGTTATGAACATTTGACTGTGGTTTGGTTTTCTTACTCAATGATGTTTGCTGAAGACTTCTTTAAGCCATTTGTTATGTCTTATTCATTCTTTTAAATAATGGCATAATATTTCATGGTGTGGGTATACCCACATTTATTTAGCTATGTCTCTATTAATGGTAATTTCATTTGTTTTCATTTTCCCCCACTATGAACAGTCCTGTAAGAAACACCCTCACACATATATCCTCAAATACTGGCAATTTTATTTTTATAAGATGGATTCCCAGAAGTGTAATTGTTAGGCCAAAGGGCATATACAGTTTTTGGTTTTTTTGTTTGTTTGTTGTTTTGAGATGGAGTCTTGCTCTGTCACCCATGCTAGAGTGCAGTGGTGCAATCTTGGCTCACTGCAACTTCTGCCTCCTGAGTTTAAGCGATTCTCCTGCCTCAGCCTCTCCAGTAGCTGGGATTATAGGTGCCTGCCACCATGCCCTGCTAATTTTTGTATTTTTAGTAGAGATGGGTTTTCACCATGTTGGCCAGGCTGGGCTCAAACTCTTGACCTCAGGTGATCCACTCATCTCGGCCTCCCAAAGTGCTGGGATTACAGGCATGAGCCACTACGCGTGGCCATATAGTTTTAATTTTAGTGAAAGCCCCAGTTGGCTATCTAAAATGATTCTAATATGTCACATTTCCACTATAATAGAGGAAAATACCACCTATTTCTCTACATCCACATCAGCAATAGGAGTTTTAAGTGTTAATTTTCTTTTCTCATCAGAAGGGCATACGATGATGTTTTGTAACTATGTCACATTTATTTCCATGTCTGTGAGTGAATCTGAGCATGTTTGCTGGATTTTTGGGTTTGCTCCTCTATGGGTTTTTAAATAATTTGATTTGTCCACTTTTCTTTGTGATGATTGTCTTTTTCTCATCACACTTGTAGGAGCTGTTTGCATGTTTTAAGAACTAACTTTATATCATCTGCATTATAAATATTTTCCTTTGGACAACTGCATTACTGTACAGTTGACCCTTGAATAATATGGGTTTTAACTGCATGAGTCCACTTATATGCAGATTTTTTTCAATCAAAAGTGGATTGAAAATACAGTACTTATGGGATGCAAAAATTCCATATTCAAAGGGCCAACTTTTTATATATGCCAGTTCTGCAGGACTGACTTTTGGTATAAGAGGGGGTCCTGAAACCAATCCCCTGCATACACTAAGGGACACCTGTAGTTTGTTTATGGAACCTTTTACTGTACAAAAGTTCTTGTTTTCTTTGTAATTTTTAATGGTCAAAATATGCCCATCTTTTTTTTTTCTTTCCCATCTTTTTTTTCTTTTTTTTTTTTTTTAAATAGCTTCTAAGTTCTCAGTCTTGGTTATGAAGGCCTTCTCTGCTATTTCATATATATCATGTCTTAGTCTGCTTGGTTTGTCATTACAAAACACTGTAGACTGGGTGGATTAAACATCAGAAATTTATTTCTCACCATTCTGGAGGCTGGGATGTCCAAGATCAAGGTGCAGGCAATTTCAGTTTCTGGTGAGGACTCTCTTCTTGGTTTTCAGATGGCCACCTTCTTGCTGTGTCCTCACATAGCAGAGACAAAGTAAGAGAGAAAGAGGGAGAAAGTGAGTGAGGGAATGAGAGAGTTCATGAGTGCTCTGGTGTCTTTTCCTCTTCTTATAAAGACATTAATCTAATCATGAAGGCCTCACTCTCATGGCCGCTGACCCTAATCACTTCCCAAAGGCCCCACCTCCTGCTGCCATTACACTTGGGGTTTGTGCTTTAACATACGAATTTGGAGGTGGTACACAAACACTCAGCCAGTAACATATTGTCTACCAGATTCTCTTTGTGAGATTTTTATTGCATTTCTGTAATACAGGAATGAGCACTACTTAAGGTAACAAACAACTCCAAAGCCTCAGTGGCCAGCACAAGAGAGGCTTAGTTTTCAATCAGTCTTATCAGGTGTGGGACAGTCAACCCTGAGTAGTGAGTTGGGGACCCAGATCCCTTCCATTTGTGATGGATCTTCAACATGTGACTCCCACAGTCACTGCAGAAGAGGAAGAGGGAGCAAGAGAGAGGACAACTACTCAAGGGATTTTTTTGTGTTCTCTGTTACTTCCTCCTATATTCCATTGCATGGAACCCAGCCCCATGGTCTCAACCAAACTGGAAGAGAGGCTGGGAAATGTCTTTCTCAGTGCTCAGAAAGAGAAAAAATCAGAAGCTAGCCAGCCTATACCATATTTACTTTTAATAGTCAACATTTTAATTCAAGTGGGGTTAAAAATATATAGTATAAGACATATGTGTTCATTTTTATTTTCTTCCAGATAGTTGCAGCAGCAGCAGCACCACTACCATCATATATTAGCTTATTCTCTTTCTGCTGAATTGAATTACTGCTTTAAATTTTTTAAATTTTTTTAATTTTCCACATGAAAGCTTTTAGTTTATTAATCTGCTCATCAAAAATCCACACGATGTCTGCAGATGATGTCACTGTAGCATCTTTACTCCTTTGGCTTTTTGCCAGCACCAATATTGGTCTTTGCAGTGTCCCTGACTTTCTTCATTCTGTTCTTGTGCTTCTTTCGCTGCTTTCGTGAGGCCTTTTTCTTCTCATACAGGCCATGTCTTGCAAGTCTATGTTTGTACCCAGGCTGGCGTGCGGTAGCTATTCACAGGTGTGATCATAGTTCATGCCAGCTTTGATCTCCTGAGCTCAATCCATCCTCTCACCTTGGCCTCTCCAATATCTGGGACTATAGGTATGTCTCATGCTCTCGACTTCCAGTGTGTTCTTAACCTACTGGATTGCATTTTTAAAATCTTTCTAGCCTGTGTGGAATTCTCTTCCTTTCCCACTGGCTCATACGTATCTTTTAAAAATCCAACATTTATTTATTTATTTATTTATTTATTTATTTGAGACAGGGTCTCGTTCTACCACCCAGGCTGGAGTGCAATGGTGCAATTTCTGCTCACTGCAACCTCCGCCTCCCGGTTTCAAGCGATTTTCCTGCCTCATCCTCCTGAGTAGCAGGGATTACAGGTGTGCACCACCACGCCTGGCGAATTTTTGTATTTTTAGTAGAGAAGGGGTTTCACCATGTTGGTCAGGCTGTTCTCAAACTCCTGACCTCATGATCTGCCAGCCTTGGCCTCCCAAAGTGCTGGGATTACAGGCGTGAGCCACCGTGCCTGGCAACATTTTTAGTTGTGCTGTATGGAAGGTCTTTTGCTGAGCATCTTGCCAGCTACATGATTGGAAAATCTGACCTGCCATCATGTAGCATATTTTTATGTGCTGCTTATTTTTATGTGGCCAACTTTTGTTCAGTTTCTCTCAGTGTAGCATCCTCTGCTACACACTGTGGGACACAAAAATAAATAAACGTTGGTCCTCTCTCTCCGGGAAACTTATGCTCTAACAAGGAGATGCAAGAAGAGATGGGGTTTGAAGGCCTTGCTGAGTGCAAGAAACTCTGTTCTGAACTGTGTCAGCAAGTTGAGGTGCGGATGGGCTGCCCTTCAGGAACTACCTCCAGGCAGTTCTCAGCCTGAGGGAGTTTTTCCTTCATCTGAATTGAAATCTCCTCCCCCCAATCTCAGCTCTGCCCTTAGGAACTCTGCCGAAGCCATCCAGCCCTGCAGATTTTGAAGACACACATAGTTCGCCTGTGGTGTTTTGTTTTGTTTTCAGCTGCCTCTTAGTCTCGTCTCTATTTGGGAGAATTCCCCAGTTTGTGCGACTTAGTGGGAGGTGTCCCTTCCCAATATGGCATCTGCAAAGGGCCAGCTTCTCTCTGTGCCTTTGGCAGCTTAGTGTGGGTTCATGACTAAGTCTGGGCTGTTGGAGGATCCCACCAGGACTCTGAGCCTAGAAGGAAAATGCAATTTGCAGGGACAAGTTATAGGTTACTGATCAGTAAAGGTAGAGACAAGAGTCCAGAGACAGTGGCGGCAACAGTCCAGTGGAACCAACAGTGCCAGCAGCGCCCTCCCAACTAGGCTGCCCCTCGTGGCTGTGCCGATTGTATGACTTTCTGCCCAGCCTCCCTGGTTTGCCTTCCAAGCCTAGTTCTCCAGCATTCCAGTCATTTCTATGATCTACTAATATTTTTTTTTTTTTTTTGATACAGGGTCTCACTCTGTTGCCCAGGCTGGAGTGCAATGGCATGATATCACCTCACTGCGACCTCTGCCTCCTGGGTTCAAGTGATTCTCCTGCCTCAGCCTCCTGAGTAGCCAGGATTACAAGGCACCCACCATCATGCCTGGCTAATTTTTGTATTTTTAGTACAGATGGGGTTTCACCATGTTAGCCAGGCTGGTCTCAAACTCCTGGCCTCAAGTGATCTGCCTGCCTCGGTCTTGCAAAGTGCTGGGATTACAGGCATGAGCCACTGCACCTGGCTGATCTACCAATATGTTCTTTTTTTGCCTAAGTTAGCCAGAGTTGATTTTTATTATTGGCAAGAGCTACAACTGGTACAAAAACTCATATGCCCTGTATCACCCCCTCTTTCCATTATAATACCAAATATTGCTGCCGTGACCTCTGCCCTTCCGTGAGGGTTGCCAGCCATTAGAATGTTCTCAGATATCAAAGGAGTTCACTCCATCATAGGGTAGACAGTAGAGGCTTGTCCAGGGCCTTACCTAAGGCCAGCACTGCCCCTCTACTAACTGTTCCTGGGGGCACATATGCAACCAATTCCATGGAAGGTATACAAAGACCTTGGTGTACCTTATTTAAGTACAATAAACAGTTACTACCATTAATCCAAATTTGCTTCCATTGAGAAGGAAAAAAGATTTGCATGGAAGCGTCTGGGTACTCAGGCCTATGTTGGGGATTTTTCTGAGGGTCTTTCAAAACACTCCTTGTCCCCTTTAAATAAATGTATGTTTCCTTTTCACATATGTCCTATTTTCCATAATTTACCAAATATTACTGTTGATAAATCTGATGATGCTTAAGACATTTATTTTTAAATGATAGGGTGCAAAATATTTGAGCCTGGAGACAAACAGAGAGTACCTAGGGGCTCTCTGGTTCTTTCTCCTGAGTATGGATATTAGTCCCAGTACATGGCCAAAGGGAGGGGCCTGGCTAATTGTGGAACCCAAATTCTAGGCAATAGTGATTGGTTCTAACTGTGGAAATTGAAGTATGGTCAGACCCCTTTCCTGGGATTGGTCTAGAGACACTGGAAGAGAGAAATTCTTTCTCTCCTGGGTTTGCTGGGCTGCAGGTGGTCATCTTCCTGCCCTGAAGATGGAAGCCTAGGGAGACAAGCAGACATAAGAAAGATTGAGAGAAAGCAAATGGGAAAGAAAAGAGAAAACAGTGCAATAGTGACATAGGAAGATGGAGAGAGACATCTTCCTAGATGTGTCCTAGGCAGTGTCCTAACTGCGCCGAGACTCACCGAGGCTCTTTCTGGCCAGGAGCCCACATCCTGCAGTTCTTCTGATTCAGAGAGTGACACCAATCACTCTTCTTTCCAGAACCCCCTCCCTCCTCTCTGTCAGCTGATAGCAGTTGGGTTTATGTTACTTGCATCCAAGAGTCCTCATTAAAATCCATATTAGGCTGGAATTCATGGTGGTGTCTATTGGGACCTTTCCAACTTGAGGACAGTTTCCTGTGGTGGAGACAAGGTGTTCAGAGAGAGATGTTGCTGAGTTCTGATTTCTCTTTGTCAGTCCTCAACATTGGAGCCTGCTTTTCAGGCCACAGGCCTTCTTCTTCCTTGATTTTCTGCTCTGAGCACAACTTTACTGGCCTCTCTGGGGTCTTTAGCAGTTTTCATAAGTCCTGTTCACTCTGGACTTTGGATATGTCTATGCTATTCTTAGAATTTTCTATCTAAACTTTCAAAGCTCTTTCATTTTATGGATTTGTTCATGTATTATTAATTTTGAAGCATACATATATATGTAATCATAAAAGCAATCTCTGTTTATTATTAACAACAACAAAAAAAAAACCCATGAAAATCCAGAAATGACCAAAAGATGGCTGGTCCTGGTGGTGTGTGCCTTGTAGTCCTAGCTACTTGGGAGGCCAAGGCAGGAGGATTGCTTGAGCCCAGGAATTTGAGGCTGCAGTGAGCTATGATCATGTCACTGCACTCCAGGATGGTGACAGAGCCAGATTCTGTCTCTAAATAAAGATAAAAATAAATGAACAAAGAGAAAAATGTAAAATAATAATATAATCTCTACACTCAAAGGAAAATATTGTTAATATTTTTATATGTAGTTTTCTCTTTTTTTTTTAATACATATCTGGTCTATGGTATTTTAAAATCCACTTCCAGGCTGGATATAGTGGCTCACGCCTGTAATCCCAGCACTTTGGGAGGCTGACTCACTTGAGGTCAGGAGTTCGAGACCAGCCTGGCCAATATGGTAAAACCCCTGTCTCTACTAAAATTACAAAAATTAACTAGGCATCATGGCACATCCCTGTAATCCCAGCTACTTGGGAGGCTGAGGCAAGGAAATCGCTTGAACCCGGGAGGCAGAGGTTGCAATGAGCTGAGAACGTGCCACTGCACTCCAGCCTGGGCGACAGAGTGGGACTCTATCTCAAATAAATAAATAAATAAAATCTACTTTCAACAGTAGGTGAGAAATCACTGCCTCCCAAGGATGTCACTTTCATGGCTCTGGTTGGTTCTTTCTTTTTACTCAGATATAAACACCGAGAAACCATACCACTTCCTCTTGTTATTGCCTCTGTTTTCCAACTTAAATGATAGAGAGGCAAGATAATACCTTATTAGGCACTACAACTTTAGCAGAACTTGACTTCTTGGGGAGGCCCCTTTTCCATCTCTATCTGCCAGCTTGATGCATCTTCATTTACTTTAGGAGGTCTGTTAAGGGAGGAATCCCATGCTTTTGATCTGGCTGTGGATGTGTTTGTGTGTACATTTCTAGCATGAGTGCATATCTGTTTTTACTTGTACCCTCACTGAAATAACAGCCTTTTCAGGTTAATAGATTTTCATACATGGGCACACTTTTGTGCCCTTTGGTGCTGCTTCCCATTCCTCTAGTTTAGGAGTATTACAGTCTCAGTCTCTGGGGTGGAGCAGGTCTGGATTGAACTACTGTTTTGGGCACTTACTTCCCTGACCCAGAACAAGTTATTTAGCCTCTCAGATCTGATACTGCTCGGATCTGAGGAATGGGAGTAAGATGATCTGAAAGAGTCAGGGTTCCACTTCCATGAAGAAGGCAGTAATACTCAGGAATCCCAGGAATCCAGGGAAGAATTCCCTCAAGTAAGCATTGTCATAAGCACTAAACAAAGTCCCAAACTCTCCTGTGACCCAGAGCCTAAAACTCATTTTAGGAAGGATGAACTTTTTCTCTAGAACCAGAGATAGGACAATATAGTCCCTTGGAGCTGTACTAGACTGAGGGGTCAGTGACTAATAGGACATCTTACAGAAGTGTTTGGATAAGAGGTAAAGGAACAGGGCTGAGTGAGGAGTAGGAGTGGGGATCATAAGGAATTGGGGTGCAGCAGGCCACAGACAGAGAGTCCTGCCTATGGATGCCCTGGTGGTTGTTTAATCCTTTGCTGTCTCCTGAACACACTGTTTACTGAGCCAGATGCCTTGAGGTATGGGCTTGCCCATGTTCACATTTGCTGTCCTGAGCATTCTTTGTACACAATAAAATGGATGGTATTAAGGTCTTGGAAGCAATGAGATTTCAAGGAACCATCTCCTACCAGGATATGCATTAACAACCTTCAGTGGATGTGGGCCCACAGGGCACCTATTATTTACCTGAAAGAGCCCCCCAGAAGAGGGTGGGACTCTCTGGGACCTTAAGTTTCGTCTTGGAAACCTACTGGCACCAGGAGGACCACAAACCCCACTCTCCCTCCCTTCCTCCACTTACAAGTGTGGGAGCTGGGAGGTTGGGCTATGAGGCTGGAAGTCCCCTAAAGCTGTTATGAGTACAAAAGAACATACAGTTCCCTGGCACCTGTCATCTGCCTGCTCCGTAAGGGTGAGGGCTGGTACCTTCTCTTATTCCTGAGACCCAGGTAGCAAAGGGGTTTGGTAAGTATTGAGAGAAACCTGGGTGTAAGAATGTAAATGAATTTAGAAGGATGAATAAGAGGTACTCCCTTCCTTTCTTAAAGACTTGGGATGAGGAACAGATGAGGCAGGGGAAATCAGGAAAAGAAGTATTGATGAGGCTGACTGCTTTTCTTATTCTGAGCAAAGTTCTTTGCTGCCAAAGTACTAGGGTAGAATTCAAAGACGAACAGTGTTTATTCATTCATCCAGCAAATAACTACCCACCAGGCAGCCACTGATGTGTGTTGGGATACACAGTCTCTGTTCTCAAGGAACTCATTGCTTATGTATACCTCTGCATTTGCATACCATTCCCTCTGCCTGGCCTTCTTTCCATGTATTCCAGGGTTTCTCAACTTGGACACCATTGGGACATTTTGGGCTGGATAATGCTTTGTTGTGGGGAACTTTTCTGCACATTGTAGGACTTTAAGCAGCATCACTGGCTTCTGCCCACTAAATGCTACCCCCCATCCCAGGTTGTGACATCCAAAAATGTTTCTAGACATTGCCAAATGTCCCCTGGGGGCCAATGGAACCACTGATCCAATTTGAGTTTATCCAACCTTCATGACCTCATTTAAGTCCCACCTCTTCCGTGAAGCTTGCTTTGGTTAATTCTGGTCATGCTAATTTCTCCTTTCTTTGGTCTCCTGTACCAATTATTGCTTCTGCTTTCCAGTTTACCATGTAATAATCCACTCCCTTCTTTTGATCACTGTTTGGAAGGAAACAACCTTGAAAATGGTCCTAGAGATGTAGATTTCATTCAGCACCATGGCAAACCTGTTACATCTCCTAGAATAAGTTACTTCCATTCTGCCATGGAGACCCCAGTTTTCTCAGCTGTCAAATCAATGGCAGTGCTACTCAGAAATTTTCAGCCACAAATCATCAAAGATATGGAGGGGCCAATTGCACAGGTTTCTTAAAATGAAGCAGATTTTATGTTGTACACATTGAGTCTCTGTATGGTGTTGGGATGGTATCATGGGCAACACCTGTCCAAAACCACTAGATCATCTTAAAGGCTTTTCTAACATTTGATCATGATCATGAGATTTCATTTGTATTAAATTTTACCTCTTAATTAGGCTGTGAATGCCTTCAGTGCCTGCTACCTCGGTGATTTTCATAGTGCCACCTAGCTCAGTGCTGGCTTTACAAGAAGTTTGGTTAATATTTGCTGTTTGATCAAGTTTTTAATCCTAAAGCCAAAGATGATTTTCAGGTGCTGGGTCCTGACATTAGGAATCTCCCTGCGTCAGTTAGGAGTGTTTTTATTTGCAAATTATAGAAAGCCTACCCACAGTAGCTTGAAACAAGAGTGGTTTCTTTTTCTCACATAAGAGAAGAGCAATGTTAGGGCTAGTGTCTTGGAGATTTTCTGGGCCTTGCCCTCCTGCATGTCTCCTCGTGGTCATGAAAAGGCTGCTTTAACTCTAAGTGTCACATCTGCATTCAAGTCTAGGATCAATACCAGGATTAGTGCCAGCCCCATCTGTCTCTTATTAGCAAAGCTAAAACTTTCCCAGAACTTTCCTGCCAAACTTCTGATTACATCTCATTGGCCAGAACTGTATCACATGACCACTCTATGATACAGGGATATTGGGAGAGTGAATATTTAGCTACTGCAGCCTCTCTAATGGAAAGAAGTAAAGGTAAAGGAGGTAGAGGATGGGTACTATGCTGCCCAATCAGCAGGGTCTGCCGTCATCCCTATTCACAAGCTCCAGCACCTATAGCCCTGACCACAGCAGAGGGCAATGCACCTTGACTGGTGTTTGTCTCAGCAGTGCAGCCTTGATTCTCTGAATTCAGCCACTGCCCCGGCATGGCTCCAGGCAGTTCTCTGAGAGCAGGGACAATGGTTCAGTGCTCCTAGAGTAGGGGTTAATCCATCTGTGGTTTAGGTTTCTCTTTTCTCTTGGCAGAGTTTGCAGTTGGAATCAAAGGCCTCCCAACAAGGAAACAACTAAGTAAGTTAAACAATACTGCCTGTTTTTGAAATTCCGTGGGTTTAACTGGGATTAGAAGTACCAATTTGAGCATTAGCGCAATAAATTATTTGATCATTTATGCTGGCTGAAGCCAGGGAACCAATAAAAAGAATCTTATTCTGTTCTTATCTCTCTACTGACCCCTGCAACAGCCCCCTCAAATTATCATACACACCACTTTCTGATTAATTTATCTGCTTATGTCCCTCTATTCTTTTTTTTTTCTCTTTTGAGGCAGAGTCTCCCTCTGTCACCCAGGCTGGAGTGCAGTGGTGTGATCTGAGCTCACTGCAAGCTCTGCCTTCCGGGTTCACGCCATTCTCCTGCCTCAGCCTCCCGAGTAGCTGGGACTATAGGCACCTGCCACGACGCCCCGCTAATTTTGTTGTTGTTGTTGTATTTTTAGTAGAGACACGGTTTCACCATGTTAGCCAGGATGGTCTTGATCTCCTGAACTCGTGATCTGCCTGCCTCGGCCTCCCAAAGTGCTGGGATGACAGGTGTAAGCCACTGTGCCCGGCCATGTCCCTCTATTCTTAAAAATTGCTGATTCTCATTTCTATCCAAAGTCCATATCAGACTTCTGCTTCTAATAGAGGCAGACTAGCTAATATGGGCCAACCTTCCCTCTGAAAACAACTAACAAATTCAGAGAAAACATTTAAAAAATTTTCCCTAAAATATCAAAAACTAATAGGATAGTGAGGAAGCAAGCCAAGATCTAGGAGAAGATGAAGCTCTAGAGGGACAAGCTTGGCATTTAGGGCTACTTTTGCCCAGAGGGCATTGGCTCATCTAAAAAGAAGGCTGAGAGATGAGCCATGTTTTTGAAAACTGTTGGTGGCTAGGTGCCCATAAGTTCGAATCTACTGCTTCCTTTCTTTTCCATGGTGGAGACCCTGGTAAACTACTTGGTACTCAGAGTTGGGGCCCCAAAGAGCTGCACTGTCAGACTAAGGTAAACTGGAATTAAACTTCACATAGATTCTAGCCTTAGTCATCTGAGTGGCTCAAAAAATTTGAAGCTTTGACTTTGAATTGAAGCAATCTTGGTTGGATTACTAGTGCCCCTAAATGCCTGGCATAGAAACTGAAAATCATGTCCAGAAGATATCATCCTAAGTCTCACATTATTTCTAAAGATACTTTTTCAAACATAATGTTCAACACATAGTAATAAATGATCAAGCAAATAAGAAATGAAGACAACATTCAAAGATCAGCACAAACAAGAAGTAACAGAAGGATATTCATGGTCATTCTTGACAGTGGGATTACCATGCACAGAATCTAAAGCAACATTATAATATACTCAAGAAAACAAAGGCCTGGCTGAGTGTGGTGGCTCACACCTGTAATCCCAGCACTTTGGGAGGCTGAGGTGGGCGGATCACCTGAGGTCGGGAGTTCGAGACCAACCTGGTCAGTATGGTGAAACCCCTGTCTCTACTAAAAATACAAAAATTAGCCAGGTGTGGTGGCAGGTGCCTGTAATCCCGGTTACTCAGGAAGCTGAGGCAGGAGAACCGCTTGAACCCGGGAGGCAAAGGTTGCAGTGATGCGAGATTGTGCCATTGCACTGCAGCCTGGGCAACATAGCGAGACTCCGTCTCAAAAAACCAAACCAAAACAAACAAACAAACAAACAAAAAACAAAAAAAAAGGAAAGGCCAAACTTGAAATTCGTTGACAAGAATTGGAAATTGGAAGTTATAAAAAGTAATTGTCCACATTTGATAGAGAACCTCCAGAAACACTCTAATTAAAAATATAATAATCAAAATCAACATCTCAATGATGTATTTAGCAGCAAATAAATACAGTTAATGAAATAACTAGGAGAAAGGTCAAAAGCAACTATCCAGACTTAGCTCAGGAAAAAGTATGAAAAATTCAGAAGAGTCAGAGACATATGCAGTTTGATCAGAATATATACTAAATGTGTGCATATTCAAATGGGGTCCCCAAAGGAGAGAAGAGAGAGAACATTTGAAAAGATAATGTTTGAGAATTCTCCCAAACAGATAAAAGTCCTATGAATCCCAAGCAACATAAATAAAATGTACTCATACCTAGACATATCATAGTCCAATTTCAGAAGACCAAAATCTAAGAGAAAAATTTTAAAAGCAAAGTGACAATAGACAGAAGCAACAGTTAGAATGGTGGTAAACCAGGTACAGTGGTGCCTGCCTGTAGTTCTAGCTACTCAAGAGGCTGAGGCGGGTGGGAGGATTGCTTGAGGCCAGGAGTTTGAGGCTGCAGTGAGCTATGATTGCACCTGTGACTAGCCATGGCACTCTAACCTGGGCAACACAGTGAGACCCTCATCTCCGAGAGTGAAAAGAATGACAGCAGACTTCTCAAAAATGATAACTCATATAAGAATATAGTAGAACGATATTTTCAATTTGGCCAATCTAGAATTCTACACATAGTAAAAATATTCTCCAGTAATGATGATTTTAAAAGTCAGTGAAATAAAAACTGAAAGATGCTGCCACCAAGAGACCTGCACTAAAGGAAATTCTGACAGATATTCTTTGGGTAAAGAGAAAATGATTCCAGATGAAAGCTTGGAGATGAAGGAAAAATTGAAGAGGAATGAAAAATGGAAACAACACAGGTAAATATAAATGAATACTGATTATGCAAAATGAAAATAATGACTAGAGGGGTTTAAAATACTCAAGATCCATGATAACAATAGCAAGTCAGGAGGTGGGTAATGGAGTTAAAGTGTTCTAAGGTCCTTGCATTGTCTGGGAGGATGGAAAAGTTAAGAGTTAACATTAATGTTTAATAAATCAACGATGTATGTTGTAATTTCAAGAGTGGCCACTAATAGCAAAATAAAAGTGGGAAAAATCCTCTCAGCAAGCCCACTTTCAGTGGCATATGTAGTGCCACCACCAGTTCTATTTTTGACTTTCACAGGTCCCCTTCACAGCATCTCTGCTATCTGCTACAGCTATTAGACCTATTCACTGCCCCTGTGTAGATTGTTCCAGTCTCTGTTCATTTATTAGTCTGTTCTCTGCTCCTGGGAGGCTTTCTTCTCATATCTATTCACATCCTTTTCTGTCCAGTCATCATGCAATTTCCACCTCTGCCCCAGTCATGTTTCCCCTAACTACTCTGCCACCCACAGTTCCTCTGTCCACCAAACTCCTAGATCCTTGATGGAATACTCAAGACTGGATTTATTATACACTTATTATATTGTGGCTATTTGGAGAATATGATTTATTTTTCCTAAAATAGAGGTTCCTTGAGGATAAGGATAACGTCTTTAAGAACTTCTTTATCTCCTATGTGTCTATCACTATGCGTTGCCAAGAAGACACTTTGTGTTTTATTTGTACTCTGTGTAAATATTTTTTACAGAAATAGATAACCATGGAAAGCCATTTAATATCTGTGAGTTGTTTTGCAGCTGTTAAAATGATTAAAACAATACCTACTCTAACTCATAAGGTTGATGAGAAGCTGAAATGGGCTAATAGATATGAAATAATTTGTATTATGTAATGTACTATAAAGAATTACTAACATGCGCTGGGCATAGTGACTAATCCCAGCACTTTGGGAGATTGAGGTGGGTGGATCATTTGAGGTCAGGAGTTTGAAACCAGCCTGGCCAACACGGTGAAACCCCATCTCTACTAAAAATATAAAAATTTAGCTGAGCATGGTGGTGGATGCCTGTAATCCCAGCTACTCGGGAGGCTGAGGCAGGAGAATTGCTTGAACCCGGGAGGTGGAGGTTGCAGTGAGCCGAGATCAGGCCACCATACTCCAGTCTGGGTGACAAGAGTGAAACTCCGCCCCCGGAAAAAAAAAAAAAAAAAAAAAAGAATTACTAACAGTAATAAGCATTGATCAATCATTGGGGTAACATGAAAAGCATTAAATTATCAATGATTAGAGATCAAAAAGAACCAGCAAGCCATTATCTGAGCCCTCGGTTGACAAAAGGATTCAAGTCATCCATTCATTTACTCATGCATTGATGATTACTGAGGACATACTGTAGTGGCTAACATTGTGTCAGACATTGAATGTGCAGAAGTACAAGTTTCTGCCCACACCTCACTCAGTCTGGTGCGTGACTTGATAAAGGTGGTAAACGGATATAACAGATTCATAAGGTGCTACAGGAACACAGAAGGGAGACACCTGACCTTGGGAGGTGTGAGGTGGCCTTCCTGGAAGAGGTAATCACAAAACAAGTCTTGAAGGACAAATAGGAGATAGTAATGGAAGAAAAAGGCTATGTCAGGAAGAGTAGCATATGTAAGGCTGGGTTTCAAAGAGGAAATCTCTTTAGAGAAAGTTTTATCAGTCTTATGTAGATGAGAAAGACTGTTGCCGTAAGAGACTGGACAGTTACACGAGGACCAGGTCAGTGAGGGCCTTGTATGGCCTCATGAGCCACATTAAAAAGTATCAGCTCTCTTCTCTGCAAGGGACTCGCCAGATCATTTAGTCGTTTGTCACTAAACTAGAGCATGAATCAGAAACACTTGGAGGGCTGTTGAAAGACATTCCTGGGCTCTCTGCTGAGTTTCTGATTCAGTAGATCTAGGACTGGCCTATAGTTTTCATCTCCAACGAGGTCCCAGGTGATGCTGATGTTGCTGGTCTGGGGACCACTTTGAGAACCACTGCTCTAGTCCAGCCTTTTCTTTCAGATAAACCACTGAGCCCTAGAGGTGAAATTCATTAACAAAAGTCGTCAGTTGAAATAGGGTAAACTCACCAAGCAACTAGAGCTGACACCCTCCTTCCCCTAAGCCCCTCACAGTGGAGCTGTCCCTTCCAGAATCATCAGTAGCCTTACCTCCCTCACCTTCAAGAATCCCACCCCTTCAGTGCTCTGCTTTCAGCGTCTGTAAGGGAAGGAAATTGGTTGCACCAACTTATATTAGGATTTACTTTTAAAGAAGGTCCTTAAGAAAGGCAGCGTTTTAACCTAAGGGAGTGCATTTTCAAGAGTGGATTTTCAGGCAGGGAGCGCAGCAGGCGTTTCCCGATATGCCTGCGGGCAAGACCCGATCACGGCCCAGAAAGCCTGCTTTGCAGAGGTGACCACCCCAGCCCGGGAGACCGGGGCCCGAGCTGCTGCGCCGCCACGGTGACTCAGCCATAAGACCCGCCAGGCGGGTAAGTTTGCTGGTCCGAGGCCGCCCCTTCCGCTTCGCACAGCTTCCTTGTACCGCCCCGCCCCGCCGCTGATCCCACGCTGCGAAGCGTGGGCCCAAGCACTGTAGCAGTTGAGTCATAGCTTCATAAGCGACTTTCCTGAGAAGGCTGGGGCTTGGGGTGATGTTAGGGACGGTGGCCTAACGTCCCTTTGCAAGGAACCCAGCTTCCGGCAGCTCAGTGCGCCGCTCTTCTCCTTCCCCTGTTTCTTCCTGCCCAGTTAAGAGTGTCCGGCAAACCCTTCCCGGCTGCCCACAACCCAACAGTTCCGCCCTCCTGAGGGTTCTCAAGCTCAGAGTCTTCCAAACTTCCAAACAAATACAGCATTCTGCCCAGGAGGTATTTCTTAAGGTTGTTGAATTATCCGAGTCTTGAAGCTTGTAGGTCATCCCTGGGTCTGTCTTGTTCTCTGCAGTTTAACACAGGCTTAAAATAGCAACTAATTTTATTAGTTATTATTCTTAACAGCTGCCTGAACAATGTCATGCCCTGTCTCTTTAATTGATTGAGTGTATTGATCATGGGTCTTCCATCCACATTGTCCTTTATTAGGTATGTGGGGCAATCAAACATGGACAGCACACACTTTCTGCACTCCAGGAACTTAAAGATAGTGTTGAGAAAACAAATACCATAGGAAGAGTTAACACACCATTCTCCAGCATTTTAGGTAGGAATGATACACACATGTTACCATCTGTGAATGGTAGAAGAAAGTCACCTGAGCGGGCAGTGGAGGCTTCAGAGAGGAGGTGGGGCTTGAAGTGTACTTTGGTGGGCAAGGTAGCCATTAGTTGGGTGGACAGGAGAAGAGGGGCCTTTCCAGATTGGAAGTGCAGTAGGAGGGAAGTGAGGTGAGGAATGACATGATCAAGGTTGAGGGTGGGAAGACTCACATAGGTGGGAAGTGTATGTTGACATGTGAACCTTCATTTCCAAGAGATACAGGAACCAGATAATTCAACAACCTTAAGAAATACCTCCTGGGCAGAATGCTGTATTTGTTTGGAAGGTTGGAAGACTCTGAGCTTGAGAACCCTCAGGAGGGCGGAACTGTTGGGTTGTGGGCAGGTGGGAAGGGTTTGCTGGACACTCTTGGCTGAGCAGGAAGAAACGGGGGAAGGAGAAGGGCAGTGCACTGAGCTGCTGGAAGCTGAGTTCCTTGGTATTTTGGGTGACCAGCAGCCTTAGTAATGCAACAAGATGTGACACTCCTCTCCCTATCTGGCCCCACCTGAGACCTAAGACAAAGACCGAGTAACACAATCCTGTGGGCTCTGACTTTTATGCCTCCCTCAAAGCCACTGGGAAATGGTGCATACCCTTGGCAGGCACATGAGGTCCAAACACAGAAACAGGAAGCTGTCTAGGTTTTACAGGCAGCCACGTAATAGAAGAGTGATGTTTGTCTTCTACGGTGATGTTTATGATTAAGAAGACCTGTTTAAACATGGTTAGTGGGTTATTCAAACCCCATTTAGGAAGAGCTAAAGGAAACCTTAGTTTCTATGGTTCTTAGTTAATAATCAGAGCAGGGCTGGAAGAGAAGGACAGGATATGGTGAGCGGAGGGGAAGAGAGAGAATTTCCCGGGGGAAGACTAAAGTTGATAAGACACTCTGAACATTACTTCATATACTAAGGCTTTATTTATTCTAACAGACCTTTTCTCCTTGAAAAGATAATAAAATCTGTAATATCATCACTTCGAAGGAAAGGAAGCATTAAATCATTTTAGATTCAGAAGGTAGCAAGTTTTAATGAAGACTTACTACTGGGGGAGGCGGTAGGAGTGGGCATCTTCTCACATCTGACGTAAAATTGGTAATCTTTTTCTGGTTTGTGTAGAAGGCTATGAATAGAAGATGGAGAAGAAACACCAGGGAGACTGCTTGGTGTTCAGGCCCTCTCCTCCTAAGTCTCTACACAATTACTGTATTGATTTCTCTCCTTCTAGTCTTCACCTTGGAGATTCTTTAGGGCTACTAAATTCTTCCTTTAATGTGGGGCATGGTGGCTCACACCTGTAATCCCAGCATTTTGGGAAGCTGAGGCAGGCGAATCATTTCAAGTCAGGAGTTTGAGACCAGCCTGGTCAACTAGGTGAAACCCTGTCTCTACTAAAAGTACAAAAAATTAGCAGGGCTTAGTGGCACATGCCTGTAATCTCAGCTACTCAGGAGGCTGGGGCAGGAAAATTAATTGAACCCAGGAGGTAGAGGTTGCAGTGAGCCAGTATCATGCCACTGCACTCCAGTTTGGGCAACAGAGCGAGGCTCTACTTAAAAAATAATTCTTCCTTTAAAATGAAACACACTATAATGGGAGGAGAGGAAGGATAATAGAAGGGTAAAGAAGGAAGAAGGCCCACCTGGCAAACATGATGAAACCCTGTCTCTACCAAAGATACAAAAATTAATCTGGTGTGGTGGCACACACCTGTAATCCCAGCTACTCAGGAGGCTGAGATAGGAGGATTGCTTGAACCCAGGAGGTGGAGGTTGCAGTGAGTTGAGATCATGCCATTGCACTCCAGCCTGGGCAACAAAAAAGAAGAAGAAAGAAGAGAGAAGAACAGAAGGATTCTAAGGTGTAGGGCATCTTGAGGGAAGATCTGAGAGAAGATCTTCAGAGGACCTTGGAGAGAACTGGATTTGTGGGAAAGGGCATCAACAATGAACTGGGAATGCACTAGGACAGACTTTGCCTAATGTGTGCTCAAAGATAATCGTGTTAAATGCCAACTATGAGAAATTTGCTTCAGAACTCATGAGGGTTTTTCAGATTTATCTTGCTACTTGAAAAGCTAAGCAAAAACTTAATGACCTAAATCAGTAAGCCCATTGTATTATGTCTAATGGTTTTGTGGGTCAGAAATGAGCGGCGGTTGTGGGGGCTCTGCTAGATGATTCTGCTATTCTCTATGGAGTCTATGAAGATCACTCAATGGTACTCTGCTACCATTTAAGGGGAAGAAGTGGAAAAAGTCAACTAATAAACATTCTTTGAGCACCTACTTAGCATGGCACAGGCTCTGCTGTCAGAATGTAGCCATTCCTTCCAACCCGTGTGGCCTTGCAAGAGTGACTTAGCCTCTCTGAGTGTCAGTTTAGTAGGGAAACTTTCTCGTGGTATTATTATGAAGTTCCAATGAGATCATATATATGAGTACCTATTAAATATAAGTTGGTGCTTCTGTTGTTTTTGTTTCTCTGGGAAAGCTATTTTGCTTATGCGTGGAGGCACAAAGATATAGCAGACACGATCCGTATTATTAAGCAGCTTAGAGAGACAAGCCCTACACCACAGATGGATAATATGACAATGAGCAATAGCTGTGACAAGTGCTGGCTTAACATGGGATATTAGTGGAAGGGAGATGACTGTGATTCTACAGAACTTCATGGAAGGTGAACATGTTTCAGATGAGTGGGTCGAAGAAGGGCATTTCAGGATGCAGGAGAAGAAGAGATAAAGGGGAAAGCTGAAGGGATGTAGTAGGAGTATCAAGTAAGGTTCTTGTGGGGAAATGGGGTTAGTTAAACCTGGAAAGCAAGTGGGATGGACTGGAAGGTCTGAAATTCCATCATAAGCTCTTTGTCCTGTTTTAAGTTGTTTTTCATGAATTTCCATGGAAATATTCTAAACAGGAACTTGCTGGAGTCCAAAGTGGCACCACAAGCAGGGCATCCCATGGAAGTCTCGTATTTCATCTCAGAAATTCATGTAATTTTTGTGTTTTGCTCAGCAATGTCTTCAGATTTATTTTTAATATAAAAATGATCTTTTAAATTACTTACTGTTGAGTAAAAGGGAAGAACCCAGTGTAGTATTCTTCAGCTTCCCTTTCTCCAGGCACATGGTCTCATGCCGCTGTGGGGCTGACCCCGGTGTGAGACATGAGGCCATGTAGGGTTTGGGTGAGCACAGACTGGAATGAAAGCAATGTTCATAAATAGTCTACTGTGGGGGTGGGGGTGGGGGTGGTGTGGAGACTAGTGGAGTTGCTGGAAGACAGCGCCTGAGACTCTGAAACGAAGGGCTTGCTAGAAGTGGTGAGAGGATACCTTAATTTCTGCAGATCCAAGTTGACATCAGATGCAGTCACTTACTGGCCGCATGCTCTGGTGAAGGTATAACCTTTCTCAGCCTCAGAGCCGTTACTCACTATAAGCCAAACTTTATAGTAGTGTCCTTCTTGAGGGGTTAATGGGATTTGATTAAAGGTGATTTGTATGGTTTGGCTGTGTCCCCACCCAAATCTCATCTTGAATTGTAGCTCTCATAATTCCCATATGCTGTGGGAGGGACCAAGAGGGAGATAACTAAATCGTGGGGGCAGTTCCCCCATACTGTTCTTGAGTGGATGAATAAGTCTCACGAGGTCTGATGGTTTGGTAAGGGGTTTCCTCTTTCACTTGACTCATTCTCTCTTATCTGCTTCTACGTAAGACATGCCTTTCAGGCTGGGCGCAGTGGCTCACGCCTGTAATCCCAGCACTTTGGGAGGCCAAGGTGGGTGGATCACCTGAGGTCAGGAGTTTGAGACCAGCCTGGCCAACACAGTGAAACCCTGTCTCTACTAAAAATACAAAAATTAGCTGGGCATGGTGGTGGGCACCTGTAATCCCAGCTACTCAGGAGGCTGAGGCAAGAGAATTGCTTGAACCCGGGAGGCGGAGGTTGCAGTGAGGTGAGATCATGCCATTGCACTCCAGCCTGGGCAACAAGAGCAAAACTCCATCTCAAAAAACAAACAAAACAAACAAAAAACAAACAAACAAACAAAAACATGCCTTTCATCTTCCACCATGATTGTGAGGCCTCCCCAGCCATGTGGAACTATGAGTCCATTAAACTTCTTTCCCTTATAAATTACCCAGTCTAGGATATGTCGTTAATAGTAGTGTGAGAACAGACTAATACAGTGATAAAGTACATAAAGTTTCTAACAGTTCCTGCACCTAATGGGGACTTAGGACTGCGAGACTTCCTTTCCAATCCTCTTTTCCTTCTTTCTCGCCATGCCTCCCTGCCTTCTGCCTCCAGCATGATGAAGTGGCAGTGGGAATTCAGGGAAGGAAGTAATGGCTGTGTCTCCTCTTCCAAAGCCCACCATCAATTTCCCCTATGTTTCTGAGTCATTTAGCCTCAGTTCCAGTTTCCACATCCGTGGAATGGGAAAACTTCCTCATGGATGTTAGGAAGTTCAAATGAGGTCACATATGAATACTCAGTAAATTTAAGTCATTTAAATTGTCCCGAGTATCTCCCATCTTTGAAAGAATCACTTTCCCATTTCCCATCCAGCACTGGTTGCCTCCCTCTTTTAAACTCTTTACAGATTAACTTCACCAAAGGTTTTCCAACTCATTGTCCTCACTTCCTACCTCCCATGCTTCTTAAATCTAAGGCTCTCTGTCTTTGCTCCCAGCACTCCAAGCTATGCCTCCCAAGGTCATCGGGGACCTCTTCATTGTGGAATCTCATGGACAACCTTTTGGAAACAGTAGCCATGATTAACACTCCTTTCTTAAAATCTGTTCTTCCTTTGAATTTTGTAGTACCCACTCTCATAGCTTTCCTTCTACCTCTCTGGTGACTCTTTCTTAGCTTTTCTTATGCCCATTTTCTTCTGTTGCAGCTTAAAGGCTGATTTTTTTTTTTCCCCTGGGGTTCCATGTTCATCTCCTTCTCACTCTTAATTCTTTACTGGGGTCATTTTATTGGCTTGTGGTTATCATCTGCTGCCTAAATCACCCTCCTAAGTCTCAGGCTGTTATGGTCAACTGCCTCCTGGGAGCCTTTACTTGGATTATTCTGCCCCAACCTTTGCAACTTGCTTCCTTTCTGTGTTTGACTTTTCACTGACTGTCACCACCTCAGGTGCCCAAGATAGTCATTGCTAACTACTCCCTTTGTCTTATCCTTCAAGTGAAATCAATCACTAAGTCTTAATGCTACAACTCAAAGTGCTTTAGGAAATTTTCCTTTTATCCACCCCACTACCATTCTCTTGTGTCAGACTTTCATCATTTCCTACCTGGAGTGTTGCACTAACTTTCTTACTAGACTCCCTAGTTGGAATACTGCTCAGCTACAGCCCATTCTCTACATGCAGCTAGAGTTGCTCCCCAGCCTTGAACCTTCCAGTGCCTCTCCATTGCCTTTAGGACAAGGCCCACATTCCTGTACTTGTGTGCAATGAAGGCTACTCATGCTCTGGCCTTGCTTACCTTTCCAGCCTCACCTTTCACCACTCTGGGATAGGTTTCAAATGAATTAACTACCTGTAATTTCTATACATCATTGGATGCTTTACTTCCAGATCTTGGTATGTGTTAGTTCACCTGGCCAGTATCCTCCAATTTCTCCAACTCTTTTGTGACTAACATGTATTAAGTCTTCAGAATTCAGCTTTGCAGATGTCTTCTTGGATAAGCCTTTGATAATCTGTATGTTCCAGGTCTGTTCTAAGTCTCATTTGAGACCTCATTGTACTTTGATTATTTTGATGGTAGTGAGCTATGCAAACGTAGGACCTCAAGATGCAGAGACCTGTGCAAGGCTTTTATTTTCTCTTTATTCTATGTCAATTTAAATTTGAATATCACTCAGAGTATTAGGTACACTGCTTCCAAACCTTTGTAAGCATGATTCTTTAATGAACAAAGCTGTGTTGGGCCCCAGGGCTGGCATAGCTTTCTTGGTGTTGGGGGAAGATGTAGAGAGGGCTTCTCTGCATCCTTTAGCCAATCCCTATGCCTGATTATTCTAGCAAGTAGGTGTAGGGAGTCCTGATTCCTTTTATTCTCTTTCTGACAAAAATTATGGGCTCATAGTGACATAGAATTGTGACTTATTTTCCTTCAGTGTAGTCTCAGAGCTTAGAAAATCCACCTTTTTTTAAAGTACCTTTTATAATGTTGTTGTTCCTCTTCTATGCCAGCAATAGAAAATGACTTCCCAGTCTTGAAGCAGTTGATTACAATGCTTTTGGTAGAAATGATGCATTCTTATTTTCTATGACTTTGCAAGCTCTGATTTTACATCTGAGTGTGTAGTGTCTCCTGAAATGCTACAGGGACTTTCTCATGCTACATGAATGTGGATTTGTTTCTAATTTCCAAGATGTTGGACTGTTAGAGCGAAGAAGGATTTCTACTAATCTAGTAATTTTCACAGCTGTTGGGCATGAGAACATATGCACTTAAGAAAAAAACCCATAAATTCTCAGTCCCCACCATAGTGTTTCTTAATCAGAATTTGGAGTGGGCCCAGGAATCTGCATTTTAAGCACACTTGCAAGTTGACTCATGTAGGTAGGTCAGTGCTGGCCTGGGAAACCTCTGGATCCCAACCTTAGACTTGCAAAGGAGAAATTAGAGGGGCAGGTAGGATATGGCTTGCTCGAGGTCACATGAACTGGTAGTGGGTTCAGAATAGGCTTCAGGGATTGCTGACTACACTGCTCTTTCTTCCACAGGTGTGTTTCTGCAAGATTTCTCTCTTTCCCTGGGGGAAAAGAGAGATATCTCATCACAGATATCTCTAGGTTTGCCTTGGCCATGATGTCCAAGTGGTCTGCTTGATTCCATGCCTGTGTCTGAGCTGGCTCTGTGGGAGGTGCCAAGCTGCCTTCAACACTGTGCATGGCACTTTAAAGCTCTCAATAAATATTTGTCAAGTGAAGTCAGTGAAACAAGAAAGAATCTCAACTAGTTTTGAGTTAATGGTTCAAGATGACATTCTTTCTCCCTAAGACAATAATTCTCAAAGCAGGGGTGGGGAAAAGCAACCACTTCTTGGCAGGGAGGGAATGATATATTTTTGCTGGGAGTCAGTCATGGGAAAGGGGGCAAGGGGAGGAAGATAAATTTAATTTGAAAAATCATGTCCAGTATAATTACTGTGTCAAAGACTGACAGTTTGGTCCTCAATTTCTAACTAAGCACATTGCTGCTGAGAATAAGGACTACATTTTCCAGCATGTGTGGACATGTGGTTAAGTTTTGGTTAATGGAATATAAGTGGAATTGCATGACAGCTTCTAGAAACTTTTCTTAAGTCAGCTGGCATATGCCTTTTGCCCCTTTCTTCTGTATGCTGACCTGCTTCTTGGATCACAGGTGGGATGGATGGAGTGAGAACTGGATTTCTCAACCTCCACACTGTTCCCATTTTGGGCTTAGATAATTCCTTGTTGCTATGGGTTGTAGGACATTTAGCAGCACCCCGGCCTCTACTTTTTTGATGCCAGTTGCACCTCATCTCCAATATGACAGTAAAAAGTCTCCAGACATTGTCAACTGTCCTTTAGGGGACAAATTATCCCTGATGAAGAGCCACTGATCCAGAACCATCTTAGACTGGGAGGTACTCTTGGGAAAGAAGGAAAAAGCCTGGGTCCTCAACTACTTGGTGGGGCACCAGCCACAGACAGCCTGCCTCCAGATTTTCCAAATAGGAGAAAGAAATAACCCACTATTACTTTGAGTCTATGCTAGTTGCAGTCATACTTAATTCTAATTGACTAAATTGTCTATATTTTGAAATACAAAATAAAGCTCAATAGAATTTAGTTGGCAGCCATAAAAAATGAAATCAGGTCCTTGGCAGCAATATGGATGGAATAGGAGGCCAGTATCCTTAGTGAACTAACTCAGGAAGTCAAATACCACGTGTTCTCACTCATAAGTGGGGGATAAACAATGGATAAACATAGACATAAAGATAGAAATAATAGACAGTAGGGACTCCTGAAGGGGGGATGTTGGGAGGAGGGCGAGGATTGAAAAATTACCCATTGGGTACAATGTTCATTATTTGGATAAAGGGTACAATAGAAGCCCAGTCCCCACAAATACAAAATATACTCATCTAACAAACATGCACATGTACCCCTTGAGTCTAAAATATTATAAAATAAAACAAAAAATGGATTGCATTACTATTAAAATAGTAAAGCATTGGAATTAACTTGAATCAGTAATTGAACACTTAAATGAACTACCATATATCCATAAGATGAAATTATATTTGCTGAAAAAGGAATGACAAATATCTCTATTTTCAATTAGTACATGTATGTATGTTTGCTTGTATATACGCATTTAGGTATATAAGTATTGATTCATGGTTTTCTATATTATTTGAGAGGGCATAATCTGTTAGTTATTATTTATTTTCATGCCCAAACTGTCCCAAATTTTGGCCAGTGGAAGTTCTTTCAAACTGACTTCTGTGTCTTTTTCAGTTTTCCCCAGTTATTCTTTGATCACTATTTGTTTTTTTTTTTTTTTTTTGTTCCTTTAAGTTCTTGGATACATGTGGAGAATGTGCAGGTTTAAGAATGGCATTTAGAAGCCCAGCTTTTAGTGCTAGGTATGCTCACTGCTTCTGGCATGTAAAACAACCAAGCCCTTTCAAGTGGGCAATGGTAGGACATATTATATATGTGTAGTAGGTTGAATAGTATGCCCGCTCAGGCTAATGTCTATCCAGAACCTCAGAATGTCACTGTATTTGGAAACAGAGCCTTTGCAGATGTAACTAGTTAAGATGAGGTCGGATTGGATTAGGGTGGGCCCTAAATCCAATGACTGGCATCTTTGTAAGGGAAAAGAGAGGAAGATATGGAACCATAGAACCACAGACACACAAAGAGAAGAAAACCATCTGAAGATAAAGACAAAGGTTGGAGTGATGCCACTATAAACCAAGGAATGCCAGAGAACATCAAGGATTGCTGACTACCACCAGGAGCCAGTTGACAGGCATGGAATCTTCTCTCTCAGGGAAAAACCCAAGTCTGCCAATACCTTAGTTTTGGATTTCTGGCCTCCATAACTGTGAGAGAATAAATTTCTGTTGTTTTAAACCACACACACACACACACACACACACACACACACACACACACACACACTTTTATTCTGTTGGGAGGATATATAAACTGAATGAGAACGTATTATAAAGAACCATGGGTTTAAGAAAGTTTAACTCAAATGTTAAGGATTGGTTAATTAGTTGAGACTCCTAGTTGAAAGTGTCAGTTATACTTTCTATACTATTTTAAGTAGAAAAGGTAAGGAAGCTCTTAGATTCTAAAGCAGACATGCAGGAATCTCTGGTGACCTCTGGGACTGGAACCAGAGAATTGAGGCTTCTAGAACACATACACACTCCCTCTCCCTACTGCACTTAACCCATTGTCTAATTCTCTCCTACTCCACGTGGCCTTTCTCCACATAAAGGGGAATACGACCCCTGACACAGCCTTGGACTCACATGGCAACAGCTGGGTCGAGAAGGAAAGGCATGAGGTGGGCAGGTCACCCGAGGTCAGGAGTTTGAGACCTGCCTGGCCAACATGGTGAAACCCCATCTCTACTGAAAATACAAAAATTAGGCTGGTGTGGTGGCGAGAGAATTGCTTGAACCTGGGAGGTGGAGGTTGCAGTGAGCTGAGATCACACCACTGCACTCCAATCTGGGTGACAGAGTGAGTGAGACTGCATCTCAAAAAACAAAACAAAACAAACAAACAAATAAACAAAAAACAGAAAGGCATTAATTCCCACCAGCTCCACCCAGAAGCACTGAGATTGGCAGCTGCTCTGATAAGACCATCCTGAGTCAGTCACTGTAGTCGAGGTAAAGTGCAGTGATTGTTCCAGCCTGGCTCATGCCCTTCCTCTGCGGTTAAGGGTTGAGACTAGAAGGGCCAGGGGTGGGGGATGGGCACAGGGAACACTACTTTGCTGCCCAACTCACACGCAACCTTCTTCACACACGCACGATCTCAAAGATATGTCTGCTTAAAATAGCACCGCATTGTTCATACCTCCTTCTTCCGGGAGAAAACCGCGACTACTTCTCCCTCCACTGGATCTGACAAAGAGATAAGCGAGTCACCCCAGTGCCCCCAACATAGAAACCATGATGGAGGAGAAGCAAGATAATAAAAACTTCCATTTTTAAAAAGGGGAAAGGGAACAGGAGGTGATAGTCCCTGGCACAGAGCACAGTGTGTCCTCCTTGTCAGGAATAGTAAGTAAGCAGGCAGACATGTTTCTTGACTCACGACCTGGTTGTGGGTGAGTCTGTGGTCAACCAGTATGGCTTCCCTGTTGCTGGGGTCTCCCATCCAGGGCTCACCCTGGACACTCCCGAGGAGCACCTGGGAAGATTTTGCTGCTGGAGTTGCCCTGCCTTGAGGCCCTCTCCCTTCTGGCATGGGCTCTGGTGCTTGGGGTTGACAATCATAAGCGCCTATATGTTCAGCTTAAGGTTTCTCTGGCAATACAGCCTCATAAAACTCTCACCCATTTCACTGGTTGAGTCTGTGCCCAGCCTTGCAGTTCTGTCTCTTAGCTCATTTCCTTAGATCTCAGTTTAATGGTCTTGTTGGCCTTTGCTTTAGATCCAGGGCCGGGAACTTACTTCCTGTGAGGCCCTCTCTGAGCCTCTTTGTGAGGCTGGGGCAAGAACACAAAAAGAAGTCCCTTGCCTACCTCATCTTCTCTTTCCACTGGACTCTGTTCTGCTCAGTGGGTCCCCATGCAAGCATATGGACAACTCAGTGGGCAGGTCCAAGCTCTGTTCATCCCCCAGCCTCCACCAGCATCTCTTAGTAGCACCTCAGGCTAAGGGGTGTGTAACCGGGAGACCCAATGCCCTTTTAGAAGGAGAACTCAGGGAAGGAGGCCTCATGGACCCAGACAGCAAGCTCTAGGCCATTTGGGAAGGGCATTCTGTGGTCCCAGGTGCTTGGAGCATGGTCTAGAAGAGAGTCTCAGGCTCCAGGTGGACATAACCTCTTGGCCCCATGCGCTCCTTGTCCACAGGGACAAGGGAGGTCAGATTGGGACATTTTAAAGCATTGAGGGGTCAGTATAGGGCCCTTCTTGCATAGGTATAAGGTCAGTACGGTCTCTGTCCCCAGGCTATTCCCAAGTGAGTGACACTTAATCATGGCCAGGAATTGCTAGCATTTTTTTTGAGAAAGAAAACATTGATAATAGAAGGTGCTTGGGATCAGACTTCCCCATTTCTTTTAATCCTCCCACGTGGCCACTTCCTAGTCAGGACATTAATTTTAATTAGGGCCAGGGACAGAACTCACCGAGGAAGGAATGACTCAGCGGTGCTGAACCCTTTAAGGGGGCCTGATGGGTCAGGTTGTGGGAAAGTGACAAGGAGCTGGAAACTACTGCTGAAAGGGGCAAATCCCTCTTCCCTCCATTCTGCCTGTATTTCACCCTATTGGCAGAATCCAACAGGCAAAGGAAAACAGTGGGTTGGGCTGGGCATTGTGGCTAATGCCTGTAATCTCAGCACTCTGGGAGACCAAAGCGGGTGGATCACCTGAGGTCAGGAGTTCAAGACCAGCCTGACCAACATGGCGAAAACCCATATCTACTAAAAATACAAAAATGTGGTGGACGCCTGTAATCCCAGCTACTAGGGAGGCTGAGGCAGAAGGATCACTTGAACCCGGGAGCTGGAGGCTACAGTGAGCTGAGATTGCGTCCATGCATTCCAGCCTGGGTGACAGAGTGAGACTCTGTCTTAAAAGAAAAAAAAAAAAGCCAGGCACGGTGGCTCATGCCTGTAATCCCAGCACTTTGGGAGGCCGAGGTGGGTGGATCACCTGAGGTCAGGAGTTTGAGACCAGCCTGGCCAACATGGTGAAACCCTGTCTCTACTAAAAATGTGAAAAATTAGCCGGGCATGGTGGTACACACCTGTAATCATCCCAGCTACTCAGGAGGCTGAGGCAGGAGAATCACTTGAGCCTGGGAGGCGGAGGTTACAGTGAGCCAAGATTGTGCCACTGCATTCCAGCCTGGGTAACAGAGTGAGACTCCGAGAGAGAGAGAGAGAGAGAGAGAGAGAGAGAGAGAGAGAAAAGAAAGAAAACAGTGGGTTGCAGAGTCTCAGCCCTGCCATCAGAGATCAAAGTGAAGGGTGGGCTTAGAACTGGGAGATAATAACTTAATAACCTGCACAGTCAGGAAGCCCAATCTTTCACCCCCCGAGTTCTTGGAGCATTAGCTAAAGCAGAAAGAGTCAACCCCAACATGTCCATGCATCCTGCTTTAGTCTAAGCTAAAATGATCAGTCAGAGCTCTCTAATATCCTGACATTTTCCTACCAAGCCTTTTCTAATGCTTTAGCCATGGTTACACATGGTTTGGATCACAATATATATCAGGTAATCATTTAACCATGTAGCAAGAACTGTCAGATCCCCACCCCTTCTTGACTCTGCCTATTCCATTTTCTAGAGATGTCAGTTGTAACATTCTGTATCAATTTTGGTTGTGCTTGAAATGATACAAAAAGATTCTAACTTAAGTATCAATTGAGTTTATTGGAAAGATATGGGGCTGGGTGTTAGTTGATGTTGTTATTGCATCAAGGTAATAGTAACCTGGGCTTGGGAGGGAAAGAAACCAGGATGGTTCTGGGTATCTCGTGGCCTTTCTCTTAGAGCACTATTGTCAGACCCAGCCTCAATTTCCCTTCATCCTGGATGTCTGTGTACTTAGATTTCAAATTCCTGCAAGGAAGAATCTTATTGGCTCAGTTTGGGTTAGGTGGCTGACCCTTGGGTCCATCCCCATGGCCAGGGGATTGAGGTACCATGATTGATTACACCTGAGTCACTGACTCCACTGCATTTGGGAGTATGGTACTGAGGCCAGCAGCCTCAAAGGACCCCCATGGATGGGGAAGGAGCAGATCCCTTAAGGAAGGGAGGTGCTGTTACTAGAAGAAGGTGGGAAGCATGCAGGGAAGACAAAAACAACAAATGGCCATTACAGCAGGCAAGCCAGGATTTGAAGATTATGAGAGGAAGTAACCACATTGTAAATGGCATGGAGGAGGGAAGCCTAGGCTCACACCTCATTTGACTAAAGAGTCAAATCTTTGCTGACTGGCTTGTCTCTTCACTGCAGTATGTTCAGGGGAATACGACTTTAATGATGGATTGTCCTGGGTTTCCTCTTGTACACCCCTATTACGCCTCATTCCTTTCCTTCGCTTGATACGGCCCTAGTCCTGGATGGCCACCTTCCTTGGATTTCCCATGAAAACTAATCTTTCTAGAGTCTTTTTCCTATAGGACTTTCTCTCTCTCTCTCTCTCTCTCTTTTTTTTTTTTTTTTGAGACAGAGTCTCGCTCTGTTGCCCAGGCTAAAGTGCAGTGGTGCGATCTTGGCTCACTGCAGCCTCCACCTCCCAGGTTCAAGCGATTCTCCTGCTTGAGCCTCCTGAGTAGCTGGGATTACAGGTGCCTACCACCGTGCCCGGCTAATTATGTATTTTTAGGAGAGACGGGGTTTTGCTGTGCTGGCCAGGCTGGTCTCAAACTCCTGACCTCAAGTGATCCATCCCAGCATTCAAGTGCTGAGATTACAGGCATGAGCCACCGCACCGGCCAGGACTTTCTCTTGCTATTAGGCGGGAAGAGACCAGGTAAAACTAATTCAATTGGGGTGTTGCTATCTGAGACCTTGCTGTGTTGCTTCTCTCCCTGAAAATTCAGGGAATGAGAGGAGAAATGTTAGGCTCCATGGTGGGCTGCTGGTGAAGGCATCTCAGGGGACCAGTTTTGCTGCCTTTCAGTTGCATTATGCAGATGTTGGCTTGATGTGGGTGTGACTGTACGATCCTGATGCCAGGTGTTCGCATGCCCTCATGCACCTTACGCTGAGTCCGGAGTCCTTAGATCCCCTTCTTGCAGCCTCAAAAGAAATGATGATTTGCATTAAATTACAACCAGCATTAGGCATACAAAATCTGTCTGCCATGCGGTGCCAGGGTGACATTTAAAACCTTAATCACCTGGTAAGGCAAGGGAACTGACCAGTCAGAACTATTGCTGGAGCTCTTAGCTGTGCTTTGTGTTAACCCTTTAGTTGCTGGATTGTGGAGAAATTCCTGAAGGTTATAGAGAGACTCAGGTGACAGGGCTCAGGGCAGTGACTACTTACCACAAAGTGTGCAAAAGAACTCAATAGTTTAATAATTTGAATGTCTGCACTGGTGTGAATCAGCAGTGGGTCATTCCTAGATGTGGGTATAGGGAAGAATAATCTGGAGTCCTGAGGGTCGAAAGGGCCTGAATTTGGAGGTTCCTAGGATGAGCAGACAGTGGTGGTCGATTTGAGGTGCGGAAGAAGGGGGTCCTTAGGCTATCATTGGCCTTGTGGCTCAGAGCTTGCAGGGCCCTGTGACTGGCACTGAGAGGCAGAGCTGTAGGTGATGGGCGCTGTCCATGAGGAATGTAGGTGATGGTCAGACGTAGGGCAAGTGGGACTGGCGTGGCAGTGAAAGGAGGTCCCCAGGAGAAGGGAAGAGAAGCATAAGCTTTCCTCACATGGTGGGTGGGGAGTTGGAGGCAGGAAGTGGTGGGGGCAGGGCCAGAGGAATCACAATATTAGCTGCTGCTTTAGGCAGTTCTGTATTTATGTAAAATATGGTTATATATTTCTAGGTTATCCTTACAGTTGAAAAGGAGTAAGCACACAGCAGACCATGAGGGTGATTAAGAGAAATGCCATGACATTGCCTTGGCTGTGTCAGTGTGGGGCGTGAGCAAAATGGGAAGAGATGGCTGTTATGGGCTGACTTGACATACATAAGCTTTGAGCATTTAAAGAAAATAGATTCTGTGCCGTGGCCACTCCCTTCTTCTCTGGCTGCCTTCTGTATACACTGCCTGAACTATGGATCTTAGGCCCCACCACAACATGGCCCCTTGGTAACAGCATCATTTCCTTGGACTCTAGCAGTGGTTCTGGAAAGGGCGTGGTTGGGGGTCCAGGGGGAGCCCAGATGAGCTCCTAAAGCCAAGTCTAGGTGAGCCAGGGAGGGAATGTGTCAGAATGAGGCCAGAGTCACACCTCCTCCAGGAAGCCATCCTCATTTACTCCAGCCTCCAGGGGATTCTGAATTTTCTGAATGTACAGTGGCTTTTATGTAGGAGGGCCCATTATGTCAATCGAGAAAAATGATGAGACAAGTCTCCATCATTTTAGGAGGTTTATTTGCCAAAGTTAAGGATGCACACCTGGGTGACAGGTCTATACTTTTCTCCAAAGATGATTTTGAGGGCTCCAAATTTAAAGGGGAAAGGGCAGGATATTGAGAAGCACACAATTTTTGAGCAAGAGGAGGGTATGGAGAAAATATTCATGCCTTTGTCTAGCTCAGTATATCTGCATTTTTACATAAGATAAGATGGCCAAATGGGAGAGGGGAAATACAGGGAATCTGCACTTTTACGTAAGATAATAGACAACTGGGGCAGGGGTGGTGGGGAGGGGGGAACAATCAGATATGCATCTGTATCAGGTGGAAAGAGGGGTTGTTGCATCTGTAAAGATAATTTACCATTTACATTGCCATGGTTAATTTTTTTTTTTTTTTTTTTTTTTTGAGATGGAGTCTCGCTCTGTCGTCCAGGTTTCCAGGTTGGAGTGCAGTGGCGCAATCTTGGCTCACTGCAACCTCCGCCTCCCAGGTTCAATTCTCCTGTCTTAGCCTCCCAAATAGCTGGGACTACAGGTGCGTGCCACCACACCCGGCTAATTTTTTGCATTTTCAGTAGAGAAGGGGTTTCACTGTGTTAGCCAGGATGGTCTTGATCTCCTGATCTTGTGATCCGCCCGCCTTGGCCTCCCAAAGTGCTGGGATTACAGGCGTGAGCCACTGCGCCTGGCTGCCATGGTGAATTTTAACAGAAACACTTCAGAGTAAAGATCTTGGAGTTCATTAGGGATTTCCCTGTGGGCAAAATATGAGGGTGGTGTGTAGCTTTTCATCTTATAGGCATCTGATTTAGGAACCAAACGGGAGGCAGTTTTGCGTGACCCAGTTCCCAGCTTAACTTTTCCCTTTGGCTTAATGATTTTGGGGTCTTGAGATTTATTTTCCTTTCACATTTCGAATCATCTGTAGTACCTTTAGAAATTCAGATTCAAGAGGTCTAAGAAGAGATGGGAATAACTGAATTTTTTTCAAAGGCCCTTAGGCCTGATAAATGCCCCTGGTTGTGAAGCATTGTAGAGCATTCATAAGAGCTGCCTGGAAACAGAACTTGCAAAATGGAGCCCACGAAAGAAATCCATCTCCCAAATGTGCTTTGTTTGGTTAGCATAGTGTGCGAATGCTTTTACGTGAAGGCATGCAGTCTTCAATTGGCTCCCGTCCCCACTATTCCCTATTGCCTTATATCCAGGTACTTCGCTGTTTTCATAGCTTATGACTGATGAGCACTTGTACATTCAGGTTAGAGTTATCCTGCACATGGACACATGGAGAGGCAGCCTGTTTGTCCCAGTGGTACTGTCTGAGGGCCAAGTGTTTCTGAGGCTGTTCTTTAGGTACTGCCTTCAGAATAACTTAATATCACATGCAGGAAAACCAGTCTCCTCACTCTGTAGCCATGATATGATTATTTTAAGAAATGACTTAAGAAATGATTATTTTAAGATAATCCTCAGAGCGCACAGCACTTAGCCCTCCTGGAAAAGTATACAATTTTACCTGAAATTGACCTTAAGAATCTTTGAACTGATGAATTTGAGATAGAGACCCCAGAATCAGTAAGCTCTGTCTCCACAACATGACAGAAGAAGGGCTTCTTTTGCATGCATTATTTCTGGAGGAGGAATGAATGAATTCTCCAGAAGTTTGAGGTCCAACAGCTCAGTGCCATCTAAGTTGCTATGGAGACTTTGTAAACCACTAAGAACCCAGGGCTGGGGCACTGTCTAGCCCAGTGCTGTTGAATAGAAGTACAATGTGAGCCACAAATGCAAGTTATTTGTATAATTTTAGATTTTCAAAAGTGGCCATCTTAAAAATGTATTTAAAAAGGTAAAATTAATTTTAACAATATATTTTATTTCATGTCAAAATTTCATATAGACAATTATTGAGACTTTTTTCCTCTTTTGTTTTAAGTGTTTGGAACCCAGTGTGCAATTTACATGTAGAACACATCTCAGTTTGGACCAGCTTCACTGCAAGTGCTACACCGTGGATAGTGGTTACTATATTTAATAGTACAGATCTACCCTCTCGTTGAGAGGCCAACAGTGGGGGGTGTCTCAGAATGTGGAAAGACCTTCTTGTTGGGTTGGCCAGTTCCATGGCCTGCTTGTGTGTTCTCTTGTAGCCCCCAAATGCACTTGCACTTGGATCATTGACTCATGTCCTAGCTGCCATTGTTTCCTTTGGACTGAGGGACTTAATTTTAGCCAGGTTTCCTAGCACTGTGCCAACTTTCCTCTGTGCTTCAGTTCTTCCCCCTCTAGTCCTTGCATGTCATTGCAATATAATTCAAAGCTTTGATGGGCTAGGATCCAATGGACCCAACCCAAACAGGAAACTGGCTTCCTCATTGTTTATTTGAAATCTATTTGAAACCATGAACCAGAAAATGTTAGACACTTGTTTTCAGTACTTCATTGAGCTGTAACTGAATTGACCCTCAACTATTTCCAGTGGGGCTTCCGACATGGAATGATTTAGAAGCCTTAACTGTTAGATCAAGAGAACTAATTAGAACACGAATTGACCCTGTTTTCCTTGCCTGAGCATGATCACGTCTCATCCTTTGCTTAGAATCTTGTTAGTTAGAGATTATACAACCTTGTATGAGTTTGGGGTATCCCAAAATACTCTGGGAATATTCCAGCAAGTATTCAAAGAATCTCTTGTGCAAAAGGTCTTGGTCTAGATTTCTGTTCCAAACCCCTTTGTGAATCCCACAATAGACAGTTTAACCTGTCAGTGTGTTTCTCTCGTGGGGGCACATAGGAACTACACGCTATATGGTGGTACTATATACCACCGTAGCAGCCATGTTGGCTGCCTGTCCAATTGCCATTCCTCTTGCTTTTGCTCCAATATGGCAGAGTTCACCTGTTACAAGAGAAGCTGCATACCAGATTCATACTTTCTCAGACTTTTAGGCAGCCATGAATGGCCATACAACCCAGTTCTCCCAAAAAGATACAAGTATAATTATTTTGGAGGAGCTTCTAAGAAAGATTTCCATCCATGATAAAGAAGAGAAACATGAGAGGATGGCCCTCTTGCAACTCTATTTGCCCCTCTTCTTCTTGATGTGGTTGTGATGTTTGTAACCCGGGCAGCCATGTTGTAACTATGAGGCTACAAGCTCTAGGATGAAAGTGGAGCCTTCTGAGGATGCTGAGAATGATGAGGAAGATGGAAAGACATTGCACTCTTTATGACATCATTGAGCACCAAATCTGGAACTTCCTACTTTTAGGAATGAAATTCCTGCTGTTTTAACCACTTTTTGTCAGGTATTTTGTTACTTGCAGGCAAAGGCATCCTAACTGGTATGGATGCCTGATAATTAATGATATATTCTTGTCTTTGTTTTTTAGAAGAAAGAGGTCACTGGCATACCCTTCCCTCAACCTTGTCACCTGGCTGTCTCTTACTCATCATCATCACTGCACTATATTATATTACTCCTTTACTTGTCATTTCACCTCATAAAGTTTTTGTTAGGGAAGAGACCATGGCTGTCTGATTCACTATTGTAGTCACAGTTCCTGTTATGTAGTAAACAGCCATTCAATAAATGAATGAATGGGGGCTATCAAGGAGGTGGAACCCTCAGCACTTGGCTATCTATTTCCTGGAGGTGAGAGAATGAGGTCAAGGATGGCATCCTGTTTCTGGCTTTCCCAGTTGGGTGGAGGGTGCTACCTTTCTCCATGAGTCAACATGGGAGGGAGAGAAGAATAGTTGAAGAAGATGAGTTTTGTCCTGGATATGTTGAGTTTGAGGAAGTGCTTTTGGAACAGTCCCTATAGGGAGTTGAAGATAAGGTCTGGATTGAAGCATGAGAAGGATGGGATTGGCGAGGAAGAGTGTGCAGTATGAGAGGAGAAGTGACCCCTCAGTGCTCCATCGATGGTGTGGCACCACCATTCACCTTGTGACCCAGTCTAGAAATCAGGAAGCCGTCCTTGATACCTCCCCCTCCTTCACCCTGCAAATCAACTCATCACAGAGTTCTGGTGATTCTGCCTCCTGTCTCTCATATCCATGAACGTCTCTCCATCACCACTGGAGTCCAAGCCACCATTACTTCTCTCCTGCACTACTGCAATGGCCTCCCAGTTGGTTTGCTGAGTTCACTCCAGTGCCCTTTCATTCACCATAATCCAGCCACAGCAATCTTTTCACTCCTTGAAAGCACCAATCTCCTTGTCTTAAGGCCTTTATCCACAAGGTTGCCTTTGCCAAGGGTACCGCTCCCTTCACGTTCCACATTCCTCCACCTCCTGCCTATTCCTTAGATTTCTGCCTAAACCTCCCTTCCTCAGGATGGCCTTCTCTAACTACCCACCCCTCACCCTATTGACCTTTGGGGCCTCAGAAACTTAATGTTTTTGGAGCACCATGGGGAGGGTGTGTGATTGGTGACATATAAAGTTTGGTAAATAAAATTTTAGAAGATTTATGTATAAAAATTAGAATTATCAACTAAAATGAGAAATGTAACTATCAAGGATCAGAGAAGCTCATCAGTGTGGATACATGTGTTTTTTACCCTGTAAGACAAGTCTACATAGGAAGCCAAATAGCTTGTGAGTACAGGATTGGACAAGGAGCATTAATTGCTTGGTCTATATAGTTCAGTTTACTAAACCATAATACCCCAGTGCCATTTCCACCACAGAGCTCACCCTTGACACCTGTGGCTGTCCCATCCCAAGTTCCAATACTGAAGACCCCCTTCCTAGGTTTTCTTCTTCTCCTGAGCCTCAGTGGTTGACTTTCTACCCCATTAGGTGGACCTAAGCTTGCTTTAGATAAGTTCATACCTACCAGGTTAATATTAAATAAGGTTAGGTCAGCCCTGGGAGCAATTTTCTCTTTTAGGTGACTTTGCACATGTCTGGTCTGATCTACAGCATCTACTTTATAGTTTAATGAAGAGCTGTGAAAGCAGACTATATTTATATATCATTCTCTAAAAGTCTATTATTTACCATATTCATTTATTAAGCCTTAAATTCCTTCAGGATCTGCATTGTTGACTGTTTTAGCAAGTGGAACTCTACAGCCTGGAAGCTATCAGCCCTCCAAATAGTCTGGGGCTTGTCAATGCAGATTCAAGAAGATGAAACTAAAGAGTGAAGCCTTTTGAAAGGAACTAGTTAGATAAGGAGAAGGGCTGAAAACAGTCTTGTGCATGAAATGTTATGTTTACTAACCACAAAAATATTCTTGCAAAGTTGTTTATAAGAAGCTTCCTTAGAAATTCCTGGTTTCTTGTAAAACTTGGCTTTGATCTTGACATAATATCCATGCTAATCATGTATCATGGATAACAGGCAAGTTGGCCCCTGTAGCTCCTAAAGGATAGAGTGTCTTTAGCATAAGAACCTCACAGCCTGTCGTTTCTCCCCCAGATAAAAGAAGACATAGAATGCCCAGATCACTCTGGAAAATTTATTTGAATTTACCTTGAAACCATAGGTGGGAGAATGTTATGACAGAGGGCACTTCAATAGGGAGACCCCATTGTGCTTTTTTTAGTTTCCTTTTAGGGCTGCTTTGAAACTCATCATTCAAACTTGTTGAAGTAAATTTCCCTTCTTACCGTATTTTCTTTCAAATCTGCCAACCATGGTGAAAGGAGGTAGAAGAGAAGTGCTTCTGTGGCGGAGACAAGCATGGCTGTGGCTTTGGCCTCAGGGGATAAAATTCTGACAAGTGGCTTGTTCTAGAGAGCTGACCCCTGAGGCATGCCGTGGCCCAGGGTCAGCCCTGATGGGGGCGCCCAGGACCTGTCTGGGAATGCATGGAAGTGGCTCTCGGGATATCGATCTCAAAGTGTTAGGAGCATGTTCTTAACAACTGTCCTCAGTTATTCATTCTCATCCCCGAGTTGAAAGAACAATGGATAGTTGAGAGGATACCCAAGGGGATGGGCCTGTCAATCTGAAACTGAAAAGGGTTTACTCAACTATGCATCTGGTGCTATTACCAAGTGTAAGGAAGGAATAAGGATCCTAGCACATGCAACATAAGCAATACTGACTTATGCTTGTGATTGTTCATATACATGATGGCTATCAATGGCACATTATACAAAACTGAGCTGTGAGCATAATTTATTCATGTACTTGCATAGAAATTTGTTATACAGACATTAGGAAAAAGTATAAGTGCTCTCTGCAAATACTTATTTTTAGGATAATAGTAACAAAAATAGCTTGAGAAAATTAATATCATTTAAATTCGACAACGTACAATGTTCCTATTTACAGATTTGTGTGAGCACAAGAAGATCCTACACGGTAGATCTCCGTTCTGAAGATCGACTTGGGTGCATTTTAGAGGCCTCTGGTTCACTCAGCCACAGCCTAGATTCTTCACTGCTGATGATCTTTGGTTATGCTTGTTTTCTTTTTTTTTTTTTTCCCCCCACAATTCTTCTTTCACACATTCCCTAACAAGAAAGGGTTCAGTTCAAACACTGAAAATTGAGCTTCTCCACAGCAATATCCATAAACCCATGCCAGTTGCAAATTCATAGTTTCAAAGGCTTTGGTCACAGGATTTTAAAATTGGAACAATGTTTGCTTGCTTGGTTTCCTGAGAAAAGGAAGAAGTGAGCTTCTCCCTAAAATATTTGTAGGTTTACTTCCCTATTTCTGTTTATTCATTCGGCAAGCTGTGTATTGTGCACTGAGCACTGCAAACTGGAAGTGGAAAAAATCTTCAGGATTCCGATGTTTCACTTTCCAACCTCCAAACTATTGCACCATACATACTGAAGTGGAAGGTAAATGAACAGGACTTCTTTTTTAAATTAATTAATTAATTTATTATTATTATTTATTTTAGAGATAGGGTCTTGCTCTGTCACACAGGCTGGAGTGCAGTGACATGATCGTAGCTCACTGCAGCCTCGAACTTCTGTGTACAAGCGATTTTTCCACCTCAGCCTCCTGAGTAACTGGTGTAGATGTGTGCTGCCACACCTGGCTAATGTTATTATTTTTATTTTTTAAGAGATGGAGTCTTGATATGTTGCCCAAGCTGGTCTTCAACTCCTGGGCTCAAGAAATCCTTTTGCCTCCATCTCCCAAAGTGCTGGGATTACAGGTGTGAGCCACTGTGCCCAGTCCCTGAATGTGACTTCTGTTGCTGTCTTCAGCATGTTTGGTGACAGAGTTTACGGAACTGGTAACTTTTAAATTAAAGAGAGGAAAATGGGAATCCTTACCTGTATTTTTTTTTTTTTTTTTTTTTGAGAGACACGGTCTCACTCTGTTGCCTAGGGTGGAGTGCAGTGGTGCGATCTCAGCTCACTGCAGCCTCGGCCTCCTGGGCTCAAGCCATTTTCCCACCTCAGCCTCCCAAGTAGCTGGAACTACAGGTGCCCACTACCATGCCTGGCTAATTTTTGTATTTTTTGTAGATGTGGGGTTTCGCTATGCTGCCCAGGCTGGTCTTGAACTCCTGGGTTCAAGCAATCTGCCCGCCTGGGCTCCCCAAAGTGCTGGGATTACAGGCGTGAGCCACCACACTCAGCCCTTTATTTCTTTTTGGTGGTTCAAATGCCACTGGTTTCTGAGAGAGTGTGAGTGTGCAGAAAATAATAAGCTTTTTTAAATTAAGAAATTCAACAAGTTATAAAAATAACACCCATAAGCAATCTGACCTTTGCCTTCAGTCTTTATAAGACATCCTCAAATGATTTTAAAGAGCCCTTTGGAGGTTGGTAACAATTCTATGCATTTGTGTCATTTACAAAATCAATTTAGGCATTAAAGTAAAAATACCTAAGCTGAGTATTTCATAAATCCAGTATGTAACTTTTCTTTAATATGTAAGAACAGGTTAAGCCAGGAACTTCTCCTATTTTATCCCATTTAAAACAGATCATTTTTCATAAGGAAAAGTAATCTCTACCTAAAAAATCCTTTGCAATCTCTGAGAAAAGTTGCAATACAGAATAATTTTGATTGACAAAATTCCTTTCTTCCTCTTGCAGTCCTGTCAGTCTGGAAAACCCCAACTATGTCCCATGAGAGAATGTCACGCACACAAGGCATAGGGTGCAAGCCATTGTTTGTAGGAAGTGGGGACCGAGCTCAGCTGTCAGCTTGCCCCTCTGTGATATTGACTCTGGCTATAGTGTGTAACTTGCATTGATTTAAAAAAAGTCAAACTGCTTATCACAGAATTCTGGATTAACTTCGATTTTGTGACTGTGAGTTCCATAAGGCTTAGTTGGTTTATGGGGTTTAATTTTTAATACTGCTAACGTCATGGAGCCAGCTAAACACCAACAATATCAATAAATACTAATAGTTTGTATTCACTTCCTCCTTCTGTTGGAGCACTTTGACTTTATATACATTCCAGTCTTAGTGCCAAGGCCCCATTCGGGTTTCAAATTCCATACCAGAGCACATCACTTGGATGTGGCTCTCATATGCTTGAGGATATTCCTGGGAGTCGAAAGGAAAATACAAAATGAGCATAAGAACAGATCATAGATGCGTTCGTATGAAAGTTGATACTCATGAAAAACAGCAGTTTGCTGAGACCCTGGAAGTTAGCTGGAGCAGTCAGGCAGAAAGGACTCGTGACCATGGCTACAGAGGGGGCTTGTTCTCACAAAGGACTTTCCACCATTCTTTTCCTGGCTTGCAGGTAGAAGATGCGGTTTTCTTCAGGATAAGTAACTTTACCGAGGGGCATCTTGTAGATGCTGGAATTTTTTGTGGTCATCATGAGGAACAATAGCGTGGCCAAACAAAAGGGCCAGGTACAAGCTGGCAATCCAATCTGGGGAAGAAGAGAAAGTCACACACTCCTTTCAGATCCCATCTGACAGCTGAGCTACACAAAGCATCCCCCTCTACTTGCACTCAGCCCAAGGGGATGAACCACTGGGGGCATTGCTCTGGCTTCTGTGCATGCTCGTGGAGACTGAGTTTATAATCTCAGGGCATTGAGCTGTTGGAATGTTGACATCTATTCTTTAGGGCAGCCACTTATGTCTCTATCTTGTATGTATGTCTTTCTCTCCCTCTCATATATTCAGACTTCCTGCACCAGATGTGCCAAGAGGACATTTGACAAACAGAGATGACACTTGCAAACTGCAAATGGCCCCTGACCACTCTTCACGTCCACAAGGCCTTCTCTGATTAGTCCAACCCACAGTGACCTCTCTGACCTTGACTTATGCCTGGTCTAGATCTTAGACTTGACTTGCTTTATTTCTTTCCATTCTGTCTCCCAAATAGACTCTAAGTTCCTTGAGGGTAGGTCCTCTTTGTGCTGCCCATGGAAACTCACACAATTCTGAGCGTATGCCATTGGTTAGCTCTGGCCTGATGCATGGACCTCCCTGGGGTGTGATGGAGTATAGGGGTACCCTAACCTGACTGCACATCAGAATCATCTGGGGGAGTTAAAAAAAAACATGGATGTTCAAGCATCGTACAAGATCTACTCTATCAGAAATACCAAAGGACACAAGGCCTAAGGCTCCATATTTTCCCGTCTTCCTAGCTGACTCTGGTATGCAGCTTGCCCATTTGGGTCCATGGACTGATGCCTGTGAACCTTCTTTGTTGACATGTGGAGGGTCCCGTGTGCTCTGATGTACTCTCCATCATGCGTGCCTGTAATGGGACTTTGGCTTTCTACCAGAAAGATACTGTGTCTCCTTAAAAAATCTCTATGCTGTTGCCAAGAGGGCTAGATATTGCCTTGACTCCTTAGCAGCCATGACGACATCAACATGGACTGAGCTATCAGAAACTGGCCCTGCAATGGAATATCTGGCTTTCTGTTTAAGTAAAAGGTATCCTAAAGTAAAAGGTATCACCTGCAATGGAATATCTGGCTTTCTGTTTAAGTAAAAGGTATCCTAAAGTCAACTTCTTATCACTCAGAGTTAGACTCTGAACTTGACAATATGTTATACAACCTAAGTTTCATTTTTTTAAACCAAGCAATCTGATATTTGTAACATACTGGGTGATTGTGGTTTGGACTAAAGTTTGCTGTGATGCTGAAAGAAAGGCCAGGGAGTTCCAGCAGAAGGTAGGGCAGTGCTTCTCACGGTCGTGGATCCTGCCACTGGATGCCAGCCCAGTGGACTTCAGGAGCATTTCCCATAGAGTCGTAAGCTGGTCAATTACGCGAATGAAAAGTGAGACTAAAGCACACTCACCCTAGCCATAACGTTTGCCATGCCGACTCCAAGATAGGCCGTGAACAGGGCTACAGAAAAAAAAAAGAGAGAGAGAGAAAGAACAATGCTTGGTAGATGCACTTTTAATCACAGGAAAGGCTGCCTTCCAATATAAATCACCTGGAATGCACAGTGCGCTGATTACTAGCATGAGTCTAAAGTCAGCAGTCCTGGATTCAAATCCTGGCTCCACCACTTAGGAGCTCCATGGGCCCTGTTTTAAGCCTCCATTTCCTCACCTGTACAATGGAAGTAAAAGGAATATCTCTTTCATGGTGTTGGTGTGAGGATGAAAGGAAATAATGCATGTGTTTAGCACACAGTAAGTGTTCAATAAAGGTAGTTGTTTTATGGTTACTATTTTGTTGTTATTGCTAATACTTAAGGGAAAGGCCTTCTATGGAAAATAAATTTCTCTGATGTTTTATCCAAGCATAGCTGGATTAAATGAAATTATCCAAGCATAGCTGAATTAAATGAAACCTATTAATGTTTCTTGAGATAGCATCTAGGATTCTCATATTAATGAATAGGATTCAAAGCTACAAAAAATCATAGTGCTTGCTTTGGCAGCGTGTGTACTAAAAACCAAAACAAAACCATGTTTATAAAATAAGAAGGAAAGAAAGAAGGAAGGAACTCAGAGAACAGCAGGAACTGAACACAAACTTGGGATTCCTCCCCTTGATAACATCTTCTCCAATACCATTAAAATCAATGAATAAATGTCTTATGTTTTATTTACTTTGAGTGGCCAAAAAAATTGTAGAGTCAGTAATTTGAGTATATGGGTGACTTTCAATGTAAAACAACTAATGCAAAGATCTCAACCAGATAATTATCTATTCCTCAGTTTTGGTTGAAGAGAAGGCTCACGGAGGCTCAGGGAAGCCCTCAGGTTTCATGGGGATAGCCTGAAGAATGACCTTCATATAATGGCCACCTAGCCACTTGGGCCACCAGAGCTCACCGTTAGATACACTCACCATCTTGTCTCCATGTCTGGTGAGAAATCACATCAGCTATCTTGGTGTGTGGGGATGTGGCAGGACATGGTCGCCAGCGGTGGGGGAGCTCTGTGATCCTCATTTACTTTACCATAGACTTCTGTCCTTTTACCGATATTTTGTCTTTTTATCCTGGTGTTTCTTATTCAATAGCATATCAAATTCTTTCATGTATGAATTGTCTCACACTAGTGGGAAGGGCTGATCTTTGGAAACAGTACTGGTTTCAAATCCCAGCTCTGCCATTTTATTTGTTGTATAACAAATCACTGAATGTCTTGGAATCTAGTTTCATCATCTGTAAAAAGGCATCTTGAAGATCTGCCTTACTGGGAGGCGATGAATCTCAAATGAGAGCTTCTATTTCCGTAAACACAGCTGTAAATGTATCTCTTTCACCATGGGACTGCTCTGAGCAGAAGGGTGCTCACGGCTTGGCTTAGAAGGGTTTCTCTCCTCGGTTACACCAATTTCATTCATTGTTAAAGTTTAATCAATTAATTCAACAACTATTCACTGGCCCTCTGCTAAGCACTGGGGTCCTCTGTCCCTGATCTCTTGAGTGGCCCCTTTGCTACAACACCACTCCTGAGCACATGAGGCCTTACTGCCTTCTCTCTTTTTAAAATATCCATTACACTTCTAAGGCTCACTTTTGGCATGTTTACGTCTCATACTGTTATGTTGCTTTGAAGTGATCTCCAATTCAAAGTTGCTTTTCTCTTCATAGTAAAAGTGATAGATTATTTAATGGTAGGTATGTCAATTAAGACTCGCCAAGTAGGACTGGGAAAGCCTTACAGTAGAGGGGCAATTCTGCACAACATCATCAGTTTGTAGGCAATGACCCTGACAACGTTCTTGGTAGCTGAGGGAAGAAAAGGCCCTTGAGTACTGAAGGGGAAACTGGATTTTAGCTCCTCCTGGATAGTGTCCCTTCCAATGGGTGAGTCCCACTGTGATAACCCAACCATTTGGAAGAGATACACAATGTGTTTACAGTCTCCACTGATAAAACAACAACATTGAGATATTCTCTGGCCATGCAGTTGCTCTGGCTTAGAGGCCAGAAAGACAGCAGTGCCAGGTTCTGTCAGAGTTTCCTGAGTCCACTTCCTTATAAAAGCCATCGGGGACTAATAAATAACAGCTCTATAATAAATGTCTGTCACTTATTTACCTTGGCTGGCAGGGTTGGTCTTTTGTTTGGCAGTATCAGGGTGATGTGGACAAGCTGAAACTTGGTGTGGCATTTTACATGTGAGATTTGCTTTCCAAGGGGGGCTGGAGATCTGTCTCAAAAATCCATGCACAGAGATTTAAAAGTCTGATTGTACCCTGTGGGAGCCCAGTGGGCACTCTCACACACTGCTGGCAGCAGTGGAAACTGGTATGGCTTTTTTGGAGATAAAGTTGGCATCCATTGAAATAAAAATTGGCATTCCCTTTAACCCATCAATTTAGCTTCTTGAAAAGAAGGTGAATCTTCTTACAGAAATGCTTGTACAAAGTACACAAGGACATTTGTGCCAAAAATATTCATTGCAGAACTGTTTGTAATGGTTTCAAACTAGAAGCAATCTGAACTTTCCCCAGCAAGAGGGCACTTATCATATAAAGTGTCTACACAGTCACCATCTCCATGGCCTTGAGCAGTGGAGGTTCTATACCCTGCAGCATGGGCCCCCTTTTTCATTAAATACACCAGGAAAAATGCAGCTCCAGCCTGGGCTTCCATCTCTGCCCAGAGACTCACCCAAACAGCTGATATCCTGAGGGAAACATGAGCTCCCAGGACAAGGAAAGGGGACATCCCAGGAGAGCAATACCATAAAAGAAGGACGACAAACTGAACAACTTACAGTTGAGATATATATATATATATATATTTTTTGAGACAGAGTCTCGCTCTGTCACCCAGGCTGGAGTACAGTGGCGCGATCTCGGCTTACTGAAACCTCCACCTCCCGGTTTCAAGAGATTCTCCTGCCTCAGCCTCCTGAGTAGCTGGGACTACAGGTGTGTGCCACCACACCCAGCTAATTTTTGTATTTTTAGTAGAGATGGGGTTTCACCATGTTAGCCAGGATGGTCTCAATCTCTTGACCTTGTGACCTGCCCCCCCTGGCCTCCCAAAGTACTGGGATTACAGGTGTGAGCCACCGCTCCCAGCCAATAAAATTTAATTAATAAACCAGAAATGAAGAACTCAATGAATGATGTGATCAGCACAATGGACAGAGCCAAAGAATGATCAGGCCAATCAACTGAACTGAAGGGCCTCATGAAAAGATAAAGAGATGGAAAATATTAAGAAAAAGTCAAGAGTTATGAAAAAATAGCATAAAGTATTACGCTGAAATACTAGAAATCACAGAAGGAGAGGGGAAACATGGAAAAGATTTGACAAAGTGAAAAATGATGATGTTCCTAGAATTAAAGGAAGAGATGAGGGCTCACATTGAGAGGATTTGAGTACCTAGTAGGGAAAAAAAAAAAAAAAAAAAAAAAAAAAGCTACGTCTAGGCAGATAATAGTGAAATAAAACCATATATATATCTCATACGCAAAGAGAAAATTCAGAGTCCAGAGAGGAAAAATAAAATCAACTTTAACAAGAATTAGTTTCTTTTCAGACACCTTAATAGCAATTTTGGGTATAAGAAGACAATGGAGTAGTCTTTGAAGACAATTTTCAAAATATTGAGAAAAAAATGTTAAATCTTGAGTTTGTAGCCAGCTAAACTAAAATTTAAATGAAGGTGAAATGAAGATGTTCTCCAGCATACAAGGTCTCTTTGCAGACCCTCTTTAAAGAAAACAAAACTCTCTTTGCAAACCATCTCTGAAGAAGTAATCCAGCAGTAATTCCAGCACTTTGGGAGGCCGAGGTAGGTGGTTCACTTGAGGTCAGGAGTTCGAAACCAGCCTGGCCAATATTGCAAAAACCTGTCACTACAAAAAATACAAAAAATCAGCTGGGCATGGTGGCGCATGTCTGTAATCCCAACTACTTGGGAGTCTGAGGCATAGGAATTGCTTGAACCCAGGAGGTGGAGGCTGCAGTGAGCTGAGATTATGCCACTGCACTCCAGTCTGGGAATAGAGTGAGGCTTTTTTCTTAAAAAAAAAAAAAAGTACAGAAGGTTAATATGAACTAAGTCAGAGTGAATAAGCAGTTAATAAAGTTTACAGTTGCCTAAATAAGCAAGTACCCAAAACAAAAACTTATACTTAACAACGAATCCAAAATAAAAATTCTATACAGTATCAATGGTTTTACTAGTTGTTAGGGGTGGGCCTTCTCAGAGGAAGTAAAGGCAGATTCGTGTATCAGTCATATTTGGGGAGAAGATACAGGTGTTAATAAACTTAAGAAATTGACAGGAGAAAATAAACAAGTTTGATTCTTAATAAGTTATGCAAAGCCACCAGAAAAACTTTTTTCCAGACTTTTAAATAGCACTTACCGAGTGCTAGACACTATTTGTTCTATGAGTTTCGGACATGCATTAACTAATTTAATAATCAGAACAATTGTATGAATTGAATATGGTAACTTCCATTTTCTAAGATGGGGAAACTGAGGCATAGAAAAGCAAATTACTCATAATTTGCTTACATTCATAAGCAAATATGCTAGTAAGTAGCAGAGCTGCTGGAACTGTCTGGCACCAGAGTCTGAGCTCCATAACCAGCTCAGTAGACTGCCTCAACCATTATGCTACACCAGTGGAAAAAAAAGAGTATCTATCCAAAGGAAGGTGAGTGTGGTAGGAAGAATAATGGTCTCCAAAGATGTCCACATCTTAAACCTCAGAACTTGAGAATATGTGACCTCACATGGCAAAAGGGAATTAGTAGCAGCTGTGATTAAGTTAAAGACCTTGAGATGGAGAGAGTTGCCTAGACTTCTGAATGGACCCAGTGTAATCACAAGGGGCCTTATAAGAAGTGGGCAAAAAAGCCCTCTCTGGGGAGTAAAATGGAGTATTTCCACTTCCTGGTTCAGACATTTCTATACAGATTACATTTTTGTTTTGTTTTATACAATAAACCTGTGCTGCTTCTATAATTGAGAAAATATCAAAGATATTCCCACTTTGGGGAAACACATGTCGAGAGCTTTGGCTTCATCCTTCTCCATGGTCTGTCAAAACCTCATCACCAGCCGGGCGCGGTGGCTCACCCCTGTAATCCCAGCACTTTGGGAGGCCAAGGCAGGCAGATCATGAGGTCAGGAGTTCAAGACCAGCCTGGTGAAACCCCATCTCTACTAAAAATATAAAAAAATGTAACTAGGCACGGTGGTGCGTGCCTATAATCCCAGCTACTTGGGAGGCTGAGGCAGGAGAATTGCTTGAACCAGGACCCGGGAGGCAGAGGTTGCAGTGAGCTGAGATCATGCCATTGCATGCTAGCCTGGAGATCAAGAATCCATCTCAAACAACAACAACAACATAAAACAAAAAAAACTCAGCACCCGCCAGGTGCGGTGGCTCATGCCTGTAATCCCAGCACTTTGGGAGGCTGAGGTGGACAAATCATGAGGTCAGAAGATCAAGACCATCCTGGCCAACATGGTGAAACCCCATCTCTACCAAAAATACAAAAATTAGCTGGGCATAGTGGTGCGTGCCTGTAAGCCCAGCTACTTGGGAGGCTGAGACAGGAGAATCGCTTGAACTAGGGTGTTGGAGGTTGCAGTGGGCCAAGATTGTGCCACTGCATTCCAGCCTGGTGACAGAGTGAGACTCTGTCTAAAAAAAAAAACATAAAAAATAAAACAAGACAAAAAAAAAAAACAAAAAAACGGAAAAACAAAAACCTCATTGCCATCTCCTGTGCTCTCAAAATGCCTTCTCCTTGATCTTGAAGGACATGCTCAGGCTGTCCCCATGCTGGCCTGCACCACCCTTTCCACCAAACAGAATTCCTCCTCTTATTTTCTAGCATTTATGGAAAAGCCCCCTTCTCCAGAAGGCACTTTGTGATAATTCTGAATGGAAATGGGCCCCTGGAGAATCCTGTACTGTGGACTTCTCCTTCTTCTTCCACAAAGATTGCACGGTCCTCTTGGGCTCCCTCTCTTGCCTGGCTTCTGCCCTCTACTGTAACACTCTGTGTGCAGGAACTGCATGGATCCTAAAGCTCCTAAACTCCTTGCTCTTCCTGGTACTGTCTTAACTGTATCATGTGTGTTTAATACATATTTATGGCTACTGCCTCCAGAAAAGTAAAGGTATGCATCCCAAATAAAGGTTTGAAACCCCTAACCAATCTCAGACTAAAGCTGAAAGGTTGTAGGGTAAACATTCGAACCCAGCTGAACTCAGGTGGAAACCCCTAACCAATCTCAGAATAAAGCTGAAAGGTTGTAGGATAAACATTTGAACCTAGCTGAACTCAGGTGGAAACTCCTAACCAATCTCAGAATAAAGCTGAAAGGTTGTAAGATAAACATTCTAACACAGCTGAACTCAGGTGGCTACAGCACCTGTCTGTAACCCTCTCCTTTATCCTAAGCTCGTGAACAAATTTGGAGAAAGAGCACAACATTTCAACAGAACTGTTAGGTTAAATAGCTGAGTAATAGTAAATAACTTGACAAAAATGACATCTACATGGCTACACCCAGCAACCTGAGTTATGTATATACTCTTGCTATAGCATCACATCAAAATGGAATGGGTCTTTAGAAACCCTTGGTACCATCCCATTTTCTGCCAGTGCACAAATCTATTCTAAACCCTGCCTTATACGTGGCCCACCGTTTTCATAACTGTTTAAATATCTTGGCTTGATTAATCTGGTGATAAACTGACTCTAGACATATATTTCCACTAGATTAGAAATAATTTCTCCACATTACACTGTCCCGCCTCCTTTTTGTTCCCAAGTGAATCTCATTCTCTCCACTCTAGAACATTATCTTAAATGCTTACACTTTGATTGTATTAGGGATGCCAGAGGCTATGGGTGAATGAGCTGCCACTCACTATCCACCTGGGACATCTATTAGCTTTTCAGATTCAAATCACATGCAATCTGTTTTCACCTAAGAGGTTGCCATGAGGGCCTGAATGCTACAAAAGGGAAGCAGAGGAGTGCGGTGGGATGACTCTGGAAGTGGATGGTAAGTGTGGGTTCTGGGTGTGGATTTACCCATCACTGTCCCGATTCCCTGCAGCACATTCCTTAGTCTCTCTGGCCTCAGGACCCCAACAGTAAAGTAAGAAGGATGGAGTGGAGGTCTCAGGAGGCCTTCTTCCTCTGACAGGCTGAGTCTGGCTAGAACACTGGGAGTCAGAAAGGATTAATACAGCAGTTCTTGAAATGTGGTCTCGAGAGCAACAGCATTAGTGCCTCCTGAGAACTTGTTAGAAGTGGAAATTCTGCCGGAGTGGTGGCTCACTCCTGTAATCCCATCACTTTGGAAGGTGGAGGTGGGAGGATTGCTTGAGCCTAGGAATTTGAGATCAGCCTGGGCAACATAGGGAGACCCGGTCTCTGTAAAAAACAAAAAATTAACCAGGCGTGGTGGCATGCCTGTGGTCCTAGCGACTTTACTTGGGAGGTTGAGGCTGCAGTGAGCTGTGTTCACACCACTGCACTCCAGCCTGAGCAACATAATGAGACCCGTTTTTTTTTTTTTGAGATGAAGTTTTGCTCTGTTGCCCAGGCTGAAGTGCAGTGGCACTATCTTGGCTCAGAATGAGACTGTTTTTCAGAAAAATAAAAAAAAAATTCTTTCCCCCACCTCTAACAACGAATCAGACGGGGGTAGGGGGGCAGCGATTTGTGTTTTAACAAGTCTTTCAGGTGATTCTGATGCATTCTCAAGTCTTAGAATGGCTGGGTTACTGTGACGCTCAAAGGGGTAAATGTCAGCAACCCTGATTCACCAGGGGACATTGCTTTGTATTTAGCTGGAGTTATTTCCCTTTAGTTTCTTGGGTCAAACAACTAGTTTGAAGAACGCAGGACAAGTCAGTTGAAAGCAAAAGTAGTGTCAGCTGTGGTCCCTGCCATCCCCAGTGGGAGGCATGGCAGATCCTCACAGCCAGAAGCAGCGAGTGGCACGACGCTGGGAGCTTCTCGGTGGCCAAGGCCAAGTGTCAGCATAAGCAGGAGAGCCCATGAGCATGGGGGAGCTTTGAGAAGGCATGTGTGGCATGCATCAGGGAAGGGCTGGTGTATCTCTGGGGATAAAGCTGAAGAATAACTGGGATTTTTTTTCTATCCTCCCAAACATCCATATTTTAGGATGTTAATATGACTCAATAGGCTCCTGCCTTCACAGTTATCAGAGAGGTAGGCAGGGGTGACTTTAATGCTCTCAGGGGACGTCACTTGTCCTGTTCACACATTTAGCAAGTGGGCTCAAGCCAGAACCCTGGCCCTGATTTTTCACGCAGTCCGTTTTTACTGCTTGTCCTTGATTGAGATCCTGTAGTCATGGGCAGCCCTCCCCCAGGGGTGTGGGAGACTCACCGCAGCCAAGAGCCAGGAGGTGGGTTTGCCAGGTGAGTGCCACGAACATTCCTCCCATTGCAATGCAGGCCAGAGAGCTGTTGAAACCCCAGAGTCCAAAGTAGATGTCCTCAAATGGGGCTGAAAGACTGAGTCCTGTTAGACAAGACAGGAGGGGTCAGAGCTCAGGACTAAAGGCAGGATGTTTGGAAGGAGACTGAGGGTGGGATTGAAGGTTAGCAGCAAGCATCCCAGGAATTCCCATTGGTCCCTAGGAAGCCATGATCTCAAGAAAGATCTGGAGCACAGAAGATGCCTGAGGCAATGCACGGGATGGAGGAGGTGCTCAATATTTGGTAAGGGCTCTTGTGCTCACCTGCTGCTGTGCCCAGCAATGATCCGATTGCAGCATGCAGGCACATGAGTGGGGAGGAGAGTAGGATGGCTCCCAGGAAAATGCCCCCTGTCCATGGATTATCACAGCCATATATCTGACCAACTCCCACTGGTATAGATTTCAATAACTGCAAAAGAAATTTTTTAAAAAATGCCACCGAAACAACTGAACAGAAACCCACAGGACACCCACAAACTCCTACAATATAATTTTACACTGGATATACCTTATCTCTTTCAAGAACAGTGTTACTACCTTATAAAATTCCCTCTCCTTGATTACAGAAAAATCCCAGTCATTCTTCAGCTTTATCCCCAGAGACACACCAGCCCTTCCCTGGTGCATGCCACACATGCCTTCTTAAAGTTCCCCCTGTGCTCACAGGCTCTCCTGCTTGCACTGACACTTGGCCTGGGTCACTGATAAGGTCTCAGTGTGGTGCCACTCACTGCTCCCGGCTGTGAGGATCTGCCATGCTCCCAGTGGGGATGGCAGGAACCACAGCTGACACTTCTTTTGCTTTCAAATGTCCCCCAGTGCTGAGGGTGATCTAATCTATCCATGCATCCCTTTGTTCAATAGAGAGATTATTATCACCATACAATTTGGATGCTTATGCTAAAGCCAGAGACCCAATACCAGGTTATCTTATCCACAATTTAGAAGCAATTATTAGCAAGTTTGTGAATTTTCTTTTCTGTCATTAAGTGGAACATGTATTCATTTAAACCAAGATATCTTTAGCTTATTCTGGTTACGAACAACTGTCAAGCAGGTCTCAAAACACAAAAATACATGGAAATGTCACAATTCTGCTTTCTGGCTGAGGCCTGAATTTAGTTATTCTGTTCACAGAATTGCAGTTCTCAGGAGCGAACAAGGTTTGACTGAACCTAACAAATGACCATTCTTTACAGCTGAACTTCTGGTTGGGCACCAGACCATAGTGTGAGTTTGACTCTACCCTAACATGGACTCAATTCTTCTAGCCCATGCTGGGTCTTCATGTCTAAACATTTTGGTATTTCTAGACCAGGAAACTTGGCAAAGACAGCATACCCTTTTTTTTTTTATTTTTCCGGATTTGACTGCAGAACTCTCTCAGGTAGCCATAGGGTTGGGGTTGGTGCTGATGATGGACTGGTCATTCGGAGTGAGGAGAAGGACAAAGCTGCTCCTGCCCCAGATCAGCACTGTGCAGGAGAACTTTCTGAGATGATGGAATAGTCTGTATCTGTGATGTTTAACACAGTGGGTCCTAGCCACATGTGGCTATCAACCACTTGAGATGTAGCTAGAGAGGTTGAGGAACTCAATTTTTAACAATACTACATCTAAATTTATATAGCCACGTGGGGCTAGTGGCTCCTGTGTTCGTGCAGTTCTAGATAGATTAATGCTATTTTATACTGTTATTTTTCGTGGGTAGTTCTAATGAATCTTTGATTTTTCCTTCTGAATTATTTTCAGGTGCTTCATTTAATTTTCTGGCAAGAAGCTAAAGAGAAGGTGACTTGAGCTCCTCATGTGTTTTGATCACTCAACAAAGAAGACAGAAAAGGGCGTTTCATAACCTGACAGTGGGAGAGCACATTAAAAAGGTAATGTGCTTTGGTTTTTTTGTTTGTTTTTTTTGGTTTTCTTCTAATTTCAGGTATTCTCTTGTTCTTGGTAGTCCAGAAACCTTAAACATATTTATTACACACCAACAGGAAGAGCTGGAATTTGATTTGGGTTAGCCAGGTTTTAAAAAGTACGAGATCTCTTTATGGTCATCTTTAAAGAGATACATAGGATTCATCTGTTAATACAGAGGTTCTCAAACTCTGGCCCGCATCACAATTTGGGGAGTTTGTTAAAACAGGTTCCAGTCCCCACACTTAGAGATTATGATTTAGAGGGTCTGAGATGAAGCCTGTTTGGGTATTGAAAACTCCCCAGGTGATTCTGATGCCTACCAAAGCTTGGGAACCCTAAATTATTGTAGATGTTCTATGAGCTATGCCATAAGGAAAAGCAGAATAGAGAGGTTCTGTCATAAACTCTAAGCATCCAGTTTTTTGATTGGAGGGAGTAGACTGTGGAAGATTTAAAACCAGGCTGGAGGCCACATGCCCTAAGGGCTGGCTCCCATCACCCAACCCCAAGCTACAATGGAGTGACTCCCAGTGGAACTGTACTCTGGGATTAGCACTGTAGATGTTTAGGGGAAAAGGCAGAAAAATTAGCTTGGCTAAATAGTAATTTTAAAAAATCCCTTAGACCCTAATGTTCTGGAGTAGAACAAATGCTTTAAATGGCAAGATGAAGGCAGAAAGGCCACCATAGTCCTGAGCATCTAGGGGACTCTGACACCTGTGGACAATTGACCAGAGGCCATTGCGTATCTTGCAGAGCCAGGGGGAATGTGAGAAGCCAGTGTCTTACCTCCAGGGCACTGAGGTCAGACCAGGAGATATTTGGAGCTGTAGTTACAGGTGTGACCAATTTGCCTGGAAAGAACGGATTGTAATGTCCTGTGGCTGAAAGGTACATTGACAGCGCCATGTTGAAAGGGAGGGTGAAGACAGGGAGGTCCCATTTGCTGAGCACGGAATTCAATGCGCTTGAGAAAATTGGGCTAAAAAAAGAACAGAGCAGAAGAATGTGTATGTGACAAACCAGGCTGACACATGGAATCTCGCTATACTCTGGAGGGCCTTTATTTCACCTGCCAATAGGCCCCTTACATATTGTGTTGGCAAATTTGCCACAGAAAGAAAACTTGGGATAAATTCTATTATAGAGGCAGTAAATACTACATAAAGTAAAAAAAATCAACTCTCAGCTTACTTGGCTTTTGAAAAATTCTACTCTCGGGTTGTTCAGAGTGAGCTATATATTGAGATTTAAAAAATATTTTTGAAGTACTTATGACATACAAAATAAAATAACGTCTACATAGTTAAAGTCCCCTTTGTCCCTCTGCTTGCTATGTCACTCCCTCCCCACTAGAGGCAACTGTGATCCTGATTTGGCATATATCATTTCTTTAATATACCTATTTTTGGAAAAAAACAATCGTTCAAGGATGCAGGTAGTGTGAGCTGGAGGAAAACGATCTCACAGTCAGAGGGGCAGAGTGTGCGTCCTTGAGCTGTTGATAAATTGCATGACCTAGGCAAGGTGCATCTCCTCAGGCTCTGAACCTATAAACTGGTGGGCTGGGCTGCATGGTCTCCAGGTCCCTCGTAGGTTCTCACTTGACCCAATCAAAAAGCCATCACTTAAAGACCAGAACTCCCATTTTCCTGGATTGTGGAAGGGAGTGTGGTGAGCACTTGCAGGCGAGGCCTCCTTCCCATGAACCTGTTCTTCAGAGCAGGTCCCAAATGACCTCCTGAAGAGGTTGGCTCTACAGATAGGTCCTCTACACACCTGTGGGTGCAGCAAGGGTGGGTGGCCCTTCTGCAGACATTGCCCACAACAGGCTGTGCTTCTTATTTATGTGCATATTAGTATTTTATATTTAACTGCAATATAGAAAGAAGGAAATCTCTGTTTCCAGGAAAAGGATTTAAGACATTGTCAACATAAAAACTAGTTTGAAGGGAATTCAGTAAACAAAAATTTTCTAAGGGAGACCTGGGGGGCAGGTGGGTAAAAATTCACGTAGGCACAGTGGTTCTCCCAGCATCATCTGGGAATGCATTAGAAATGCAAATTATCAGGCTCCACCTCAGGCAGACTGCATCAGAAACCCTGGGACCTGGGAGCAGGTGCCTGTGTTGTAACAAGCCCTGCAGGTGATTCTCATAGCGCTCAAGTTTGAGAGGCAATGATGGAGGAAGTGGGTCTCAACTTTGGCTATACTTTAGAGTCACCTGGGAAGCTTTAGCACTCCCAATGCCCAGGTGCTACTGCAGACCAATGACAGTAGAGTCTTGGGAGGGAGGAGTCAGGTGTATGGGGGCCACGTGCATCAGTGTGTGTCTACCAAAAAGACACCTGCATTTTTATGTCCATTGCAGCACTGTTTTCCGCTCTCCACAGAAGTGTTAATGTGCAGCCAGGGTTGAGAACCTCTGGTTGACAGATATTGGTGGATATGTAGCCAGATCAGACAAAAGGCCAAATAACTGGTTGTAAGAAAATATACATCTTTTAAAATGGTTGTTTCTGTTTCCAATAGACAGAATCTACTGGAATCCAATTTTAAATTTACAGTTTTAACTGTTTATCCTCCTCCTGCTCCTCTTCCTTCTCTTCCTCCTCCTCCTCCTGCTATTCCTCCTCCCCCTTCTCTTCCCTCTCCCTCCCCTCCTCCTCCCCCCTTCTCCCCCTCTCCCCTCCCCCTCCCCCTGCCCCTCCTCCCCTCCCCCTGCCCCTCCTCCCCTCCACCCTGCCCCTCCTCCCCTCCACCCTGCCCCTCCTCCCCTCCCCCCTGCCCCTCCTCCCCTCCACCCTGCCCCTCCTCCCCTCTCCTCCCCCTCCCCTTCCTCCCTTGCCCCTCCTCCCTTCCCCCCTCCCCCTCCCCTCCTGCCAAGGCCCCCCTCCCCCTACCCCCTCTCCCTGCCCCTTCCGCCTCCCCCTTCCCTTCCTCCCCCCTCCCCTGCCCCATCCCCCTTCCCCTCCTCCCCCTCCCGCTCTCCCTCCTGCTCCTCCTCCTCCTCCTCTTTCTTTTTACTTAGCCCAAGCAAGGAGGTTCTAGGAACTGGAGTGCAGTGATATAATCATAGCTCACTGCAGCACCTAACTCCTGGGTTCAAGTGATCCTTCCCCCTCAGCATTCTGAATAGTTTGGATGACAAGCAAGAACCACTGCACCTGGCTAACCATTTTTAAGTGTGCAGCTCAGTGACATTAAGGACAGTCACATTGTTGTGCAACCATCACCACTATCCATTCAAAGAATATTGTTCATCTTGCAAAACTGAAACTCTATGCCCATATAACAACTCCCATTCCTTCCTCCTGCCATGTTTTTTTTAAAAAGGCATTTTGAAAACCAATGGTAACTTACCAAGTCATGGACATGGCACATACAGGGAGTAACAGCCACCAGAAATAGTCTCCCTTGTCCGAAAAGACAGCCATGAGTATTCCCAGCAGGGTGGCATTGTAGCCATAGAGCCCAGATGCTGTTAATGACCTGAGGGGCAAGAGACACAGCATGGACATTTCCTGGGTGGGCTTCGGTTGCACTTGCACATAAATAACACTAGTAACTTCCAGATCATATTCATATTAAAACATGAAATTATATTTGGAAATGTATCTCAAAGTCTATGTAAGCATCGTACAAAAACTAATAAAGACATTAAGTGAAATATACATAGATAAAAATATAAATGTGCATTTAGATCAGCAGTCCCCAACCTTATTGGCCCCAGGGACAGGTTTCATGGAAGACAATTTTCCATGAATGGGGAATGGGGGATGATTTCAGAATGAAACTGTTCCACCTCAGATTATCAGGCATTAGATTCTCATAAGGAGTGAGCAACCTAGATCCCTCGCATGCGCAGTTCATAATGGGGTTCACACTCCTATGAGAATCTAATGCTGCTGCTGATCTGACAGGGGGCGGAGCTCAGGTGGTAATGCTCCTCGCCTGCCGCTCACCTGCTGTGCGGCCCAGTTCCCACAGACAGGCCACAGACTGGTACCTGTCTCCAGTGCAGGGGTTGGGGACCCCTGATAGAGAACGACTCCCTCTACAGGTGTCACAGTTAAAGACAGGTCTACAGCGGCTGAGAGGAAAGGGGAGTTTAGCAAGGCAATCTGCTCTATTTTAGCCTTTCCTTTGGAAAGTTATTCTTTTAAATCAAGACCCTCTGACTTGAATAGCACTTTTAGCATATGAAACTGTTGCCTAAGTTTGATTTCTTGGTGAGAGAGATTCCTGAAATGTAAATTCACTTTCTAGTGTCTTTGATCTTATCAACATTAATCTTCCAGCTTAGTATACATTTTTGTGTTCTGATACTTCTATTTTGTTGTCTCCAAACATACATTTCAAAGTTATTGCAAAGAAGAATGATTGCTTTTCTCTTACTTGGAGAAGTACCCCATTTAATTATGTGCTTGTTGAGCACCCAATTCTTTCTGAGGTTGCTTTTTGCTTAGTATTCAATCTCATTTCTTCCCCATCTTCTCCTTCTTTAGATTGAAGGGGTACATGTGCAGGGTTGTTACATAGATATATTGCATGATGCTGACTGAGGTTTGGGCTTCTATTGAATCCGTCACTCAAATAGTGAGCAAACTACCCGATAGGTAGCTTTTCAACCCTTGTTTCCCTTCCTCTCCTCTGTTGGAGTCCCAGTTGTCTACTATTTCTGTGTCCATGTTTACCCAATGTTTAGCTCCTAATTATAAGTGAAAACGTGCAGTATTTGATTTTCTGTTACTACCTTAATTCACTTAGGATATTGGCCTCCAGGTGCATCCACGTTGCTGATTTCAATCGTTTTTATGGCTATGTAGTAGTTCATGGTGTATATGTACTACATATTCTTTATATAATCCACTGTTGATGGGTACCTACATTGATTGACCTGACACGCCAGGACTCCCACAACTAAGAGTTGGCAGTGTCTGGCACCATGAAAGGCACAGGATCCACTTCCCAAGGGCCTGTCACTCAAGGGTGATGTCTATAGGGGGACAGGGGAGTAAAGATGGTGAAGTGAGTGGGTGAGGCCTAATGCTGGGCTTGAACAGGAGGTGCTACAGCCAATGAACCACACCGCAGGGGCTGGTAAAAGATAGCATGACAGCTGCTTCTTGACTTGTTTCTAACTGGGCCAGGAGGCACCATTGCAACAGGCAAGAGGATGTCATGTACATTAATCGGATGAACATTAGAGGTGGGATTCCCTATTCAAAAGTTCTTTGTCTCCCTTAAATAATCCTTGAGGGCAAATGGGAGGTGATGCAATTTGCAATGGTGCAAGCCAGAAACTGGGACTACACATGACAATGGAGAGCTATGCAGACTTGTCCTCTCAACAACTGACTTGGAGATGTTAATGCTTGAGTTTGATCAGTGGAAAATTAATGGCCACATCTACAACTTGTGGAATGCCATAGTTAAAGCCACAGGAAGACATATATTTACTTAAAACAGAAGATTGCCATTTTAATGCAGTCTTTTCAGACCAAGGAAAGTAAAACATCTGAAACTAACACGTATGACTTGTCTTCTAAATGATATCTGATAAAATATGAGTTGATCATATTTCATTGGAGCAAAATAATAAAGGAATATTCAATATAGCACAATTCTAGACTCTATCCCCAAACTGAGAAGACTTTCTTGGCATGCATTGGAATAGAGTTTAACCTAGGCTATAAAATCCTCTTCTACAGGGGGCAAATCAGACTCTTTGAAACTGATGGAAAAGTGGAGCATTTGCTAACTCTCTCCCCATGGACCTCTTTAGGCAATTTGCAGTGAGTGTTACAAGAGCTTAGTTGTGTAATGACCACACTTGGGAGTATGCATTGATCCCAGACACCTAGAATACTGGTTCCCTCCCTGAAGGAACTGGCCAGTGGGGAACTGTCTACTACCCTGGTGAGAGTCAGCTCATCACTTCTTCAATGACAGATCAATGAATAAAGTGCATGCTATTTCTAATCTAATGAATATATCAGAACACCCACTAAGGCTTCTTAAGTCAGAATCCACTTAATTGGAATTTATGGTAAGTCTTTCCTCCAGGAGCTGAGGTGACCTTGGTAATTCTTTTCTCCAGGAGCTGAGCTGACCTTTGCACTGTCTATGAAGAATGAGTTTGCTAAACTCATCATGGCAGCAAGATATAAAGGGTGTTATTAAGCCACTAAAACTTTTCCTGAATTCATATGCACTTTTTTCCCAAGTAGAATGCTGATGACAAATAATTTTATCAATCATTAAAGAAGATACCTTCAGAACCTCTCCAGGGAATTACTTACAGCTTAGTCCTGGTTAGGATGTAATGCCACAAGAATCTGGCATCATTTAGACCAGCCACTTATTCAGATATCAAGAGCAAGAGACTGTAACTGATTCCCTGACCTCTGACTAAAAACAAATATAAAGAGTTCTGTGGACTAAAGGTTGTTTCTTCTGGGAAGGATGTGATTTTATCACTGTTGCCCATAGGAACTTGTCAGCCCCTGTGTCTTAGAAGGGAGCTGAGAAGGCTTGAAAGGGTACACCTACCTGTCCTGGCTGAGCAAGAGGGCCGTCAGAGTGGAGACCACTGTTCCCAGCCAGCCAGTGAGAGCCCACCAGGGGTTCTGAAAAAGAAGTCCCACCAGAATCAGGATTCCACTGATGGGGTTGTTGACGAACACCACTTGGGATATGCCCCGGAGAATCCAGTCAATGAACTGGAGCACCGCAGGTTTGTCTGGAAGGGATGAGGTAAAGCAGAGCTAAGGAAGCAGCCAAGTGAGACTCCTCAACCACAGGCCCACCCTGAGCAAAATCGGCAAAACCTCCTGAAAGTGAAACATTTTTGATATTTCTTTAATATTTCTCTCTGAACCCATTGTCGCTTTAGTGGCACCCAGATTCCTGAAAGCATCTGTCTACTGTATGCTCAACCCACACTGCCCCTCCTAGAATCTAAGCTCCTGAAAGCATCTAATGCGCTTATTTATCATGCTTATAGGCACAAACTCTGAAGCCAAAGGAATGAATCACCAATAGTAAAATTTAAGTTTTAAGTACTGAAACTACAAGATGAAGCCAGGTGTCTTCTCATAGGAGCTGGGCCCTGGCTACTGTCTCCATAAGAAAAAAAAAATGGTGGAGAGGTTTGCAGGTTAAAAGATAAAAAGTAAAAAACAAATATGGTGAGTAAAGAGATCTATAAAAAGTTGGAGAATATGACTAAAGATATAAGTAGAAGTACCAGGAAACCATTTTCCCCAAAGCTACTTCTCCTGCCTCTCCAAAAAGATGAAAGGATAAATACCTTTAAGCCAGTTGGCAAGTTCTTTCATATCGCCGGTGACGTAGCCAAGAGCTTTGGGGAAGCACCTTCTCCCTTTACATGGTGAAACCTGGTTTTCACCCATGTCCACTCTAACCATAGTGGGGCTGTCCTCCATGGCCGTCTCTTCCTCTGGCTCCTTGAGGAAAGGACAGAGCTTATAAGTATCCCTAAGGCAGAGCCCTCCGGATCAGCCAGCCTTGGGCCTGGTTACAGTAGAAGATCTGGACCACTGTGTTCCATAGAACTAAGAGAGCACCGTTTTCCTCCTGAAACACCACCACAGAGCTTATTATCCAAACCCAAATCCCACTGTACCTTTGCCATCAGTGTTTCTAATGCTACCATGGAAAGGTTCTGGTCTTTAATTTCATAAGGTTCAGTGTCTGGTCCAACAAACATTTACTGAGCACGTATTTCCTGCACTTAAGGAGCTCAGTCTAGTTGAGAAGACTGAAAAACAGTTAATGTCAACAGAATGAGTCAAATCTTGTAGAAAGAGCTAAAATTAAGTGCGTTAGCTCCATGCTGTCATTTAAGGAGTAAGAAATCAGGTTATGGAATGGCCTGCTCACCAATGCGGGCTGAGCAGCTACTTGCCAAGACAGGTAGCCTTTTTTAATTTTCATTTTACAAAAAATATTTTGTTTTTAAAATATTGAAAGGGAAGAATGTTTAAAAATTGTGTGAGTTGACATGGCCTCCCCACCCTCTGCAAGTCCAAGATTGCTTGAATTTGTCCTTATGTCATGTGACTGTCTCAGATACTCTTTACTTTTGGAATTTGTTATTTAAATATGTAAAACCAGGCAAGAAGGATATTTCACCAAGATAGAGAAACTGGGAAAGATGGAATTGGACAAAGCTGTTGAAAACCAAAGAGTTGTAATCTAAGGATTGTAAGATAGAAAAATGTACAGGGCAAAATTATAGGAAACATGTCTCTGGAACATATGAACACTATAACCATGACTGTGTTCACTATGGGACCATTCACTTGTCATGATAAGTATCTGCAAGAAAGCACCAATATCACCAGAATTTGGTACCTTGAAGACAAAAATGATTTCATTGTGCTGATAGTAGATGCAAAAGAATACCAGTGGCATAATCCCAGAGGCAGGCTGAGGGAGGAAGCCAATGGAAAACCACCTTGAGTGTGCAAGAACAGTCAACAGCACAGCCAGGTCAATTGGGAAGCAGGGAAACGCCAAAATCATCAGACCCTGGAAGGCATAATTGTGAAATGTTGAAGCCACAGCCACATAAGACATGACCAAAGAAACACTGCATGCCTCTGCTGCAGTGACCCATTTTCAAAGCCATACCAACTTATGGGAGGCATCAGGCTTCAGCTCAGGCAAGGACAAGCAGCCCAAAGACATAACTGCCTTGAGTTTCTGGAACTGAATCTATAAAACCCTAAGGTGGCAGCATCAAATGAAAACACTGAAGCTGCATTTTCCATCAACTCCCAAAGCAGGAACATGGGCTATTTCAGAATAAACAAATTCATGTTCTCAAAATTCTCAGCATATATTTGTTCTAGAGGGCTTGAAATAGCCCATGACCTCAGATTTTGGAGATACAGATTTGAAACCTGATAATATAACTGGCCAGACGTGATTGAGAACCTGAATGGCCTGAGTCTCCTGTTGAGCCACCCAGAGTTAAGTAAAGATTAAACTAGTTTTCTCCAAATCAACAGCCCAACATGTAGGAGACTTATTGCCATTTGTGAATCTAATTTGAACATAATTGGGATGGGTTGTAGGGCTAGGATGTTCTGCAGAGAGGGGTCTTCTCATGACCTGAGCAGACAGTTGCTGCTATTTTGGAGTCCCCAGGAACCATTTATTCTGAACTGCTTAACCCTTCTGGAGCCCCTAGGAGCCCTGACTACTTGCTCCAGAAGTCAGGAATGAGAACCACTTAGGAGAAATCCATAACTTACAGTTGTAGTTTGCCCTAGAATTTTGCCATGCTAGAATATTTGCATTTCTTAGGGGACTTTAAGAGTCCACACATCCTAACTGGGAAGACAAGGCAAGGCTATGGAGCCAGGACCTTCTGCTGATATTCAAACATCTTAGCCCCAGTGAAGTAGGCCATTAATTTCAACTAAGAAGAAGGGACAATAAATAAAAGGCACTCTAATAAAATAGACGCAGGGTAAATGTAAAACTCCAGGTGACTTCTCCCCCAGCTCTTCCTTGGCTGTCAAAACTCGGCTCAATGGTCCAGTCTCTAAACCAAGGTGAGCACTGTCGGACTTTTTGGACCAAGATCCCTGTGCCTTTGACTCAGCTCACAGCCAACCCCCACTTCCCAGGATCTGCCCAGAAAAGATACACCAGAGTTTGGAGCAGGCTCCCAGGTCCCCCGAGCCAGAGGCTGCACGAAGGAAGCATACCTGTTCCTGCGACCCATCTGCCAGGGCCAAGTTTAGCCGGGTGATGCCTCTGCGCGCTGCTTCACCGGCTTTAGTTCCAAAAGGGTCCTTCCAAACAGGACCATGACAGGCATCACCAGCGCCGCCAATCAAAGACCGTCCATTCATCCTTACTTTTTCTCAATACATGACAAAGGGCAAAAGTATGTGAATCAGCATGACATGTGCCCTAGCTCTAATGACCACGCAAAAGGCAAGCTGAGCAGGGCTGGAGCGTGCCCAGTGGGTTCCTGGTGAGGGAAGATGTGACCCCACACGGGAGACCTCTAACAGAGGGGGAGGACTTTGCCTTCACCAAAGTGCTCTCAGTGGGCGGAGACACAACCAGCTGACTATGGAAATTAAATGTTCATTTACTTTGCTTAAAAAAACAAAATGGGAAGTCATCCTACACAGGGACCAATGACCAGATTTTGTTCTGCTGCGTGTCTCTGCTGTTGGATCTGAAGCCGCCTCTTCCAGAGGGGGAGGAGGGGGTTCACATTCTGATATGTTTGGGGGCAGATTGTGAGGGCTGCATCTTGAGGACCAACACCAAAGCAACAGGTTGCCTCACAGCAGGTTCCCCTGGCCTTGTTTATGAAATGTGAGAAGGATACATGATGTGGGCTCTGTTTGCTGTAGTAAGATAATAGCCACGCTTTGTATGCATTCACAAGCCTGCTTTAAGAGACTCTTAAATGGTGTGTTTTTTTTTGTTTTTGTTTTTTTCCTGTGCTACCACATCCAATTTATTTTATTTTTATTTTTCCTTTTTGCAGAGACAAAGTCTCATTGTATTGTCCAGGCTGGTTTTGAATTCCTGGCCTGAAGCGATCCTCCCACCTCAGCCTCCCAAAGCACTGGGATTATAGGCATAAGTCATCATGCCAGGCCAGGAACTCTTAAATTTTGAACATCACTTTGTTAATAATAAACAGTTTTTAGTTGAATTCCACAAGTGTGGCAGCTTTTTGTAAATTTTCTTTTTCCTTTTTAAAACTTCCATTGCATCCAAGAATATCACTCCTTTTCCAGAAGTTCTGAAACAGTTGTGTGTGTGGTATTTCTCTTTTTCTCCCCCTGTTGTTTATTCTATTTTTACTTTCTTCTACTGGCTTGGCCTGAAACCTGAAAACCTACCCTTTACCAGAGTGACTTGGAAAAATCCAGTGTTGGGAAATACTTCTGACATGTCTCAGGTAAAAACTGTGTATGTGCATGCATGTGTGTGTATTTACCTGTGTATGTGCATATGCATGTGTGTGTATTTACCTGTGGTGAACTAGCTGGCTAGTTCTGCACCACACTGATGTGCCTGCGTGTTGCATTATGAATATTTTTATTTGATAAAGAACAAATGGTTAAGAAACCCAGTGGTAGGGATCTCATGTTATATAAAGCTAAAAACAAAGAAGAGTGAAGAATGAAAAAAGAGACAAGCAGGGGTTGTCACATTCTCTCAGTGTGGACGCCTTCCCTTTCTGCCCCCGCCTGGCGCCTGCCTTTCCCCTACCACCAATATCACACACCTTGGAGAACCCCTTCCTTGAGCTCAACATCAATATTTTCCTAGAACCAAGAGATAGGGAAATTTGAGAGCTAGGTAGGATTTTAGAGACCACATAGTTCAAGCCTTCATTTTATATAAGAGAAAACCGAGGTTCAGAGTGGGCACCATCCAAATTCACTCAGCACGTGGCAGGCAGAGTGGGTCTTACGGAATAGGTCAGCTCTGGTTCTCAATTTTTCAGTCGAGCCAGGCACATTAACGCCACCCAAGGTTCTGTTCAAGTCGACAAACAAGTGAAGCAGCAGTTTCGGTGTGCTGGAGTAGGCAGTGGGGGCTAGGACTCAGCGATGCGGTGGGCACAGACTGTCTTCACGGTCACTTTGAACTAATCTTGAGGTGGGGGTTGAACAACCACAAAGAAAGAGCTCTGCTATCCCCACTTTCACTCTACGCTCTTGTCAGAAGCAGTTACTCTCTGACAAATGTCTCCCTGTGCCTCAAAGCTGGCACATCTACAGCAAGGCTTGTGTGTGCTGAAGTTAACATCCCAAGAATATCCTGGAAGCTGCACCTGAAGAGCTTTCCAGCAGAAGTCAAAAAGCGCTTTTCATATCCCAGGTCACTAGTAAAATGAAGCAGTGCTTAGCATTTTTAATACAAGGCAATATCAAGATTTCAATTCAACTAATATCCTCTATTTTATTACACAAAATGAAATACATTCTATTGCCAGCATGTACTAGAACTTTGTGCAATTGGAGAGACCTGAAGTCTTCAATTTTCCATGCTTCAGCTATTACTTTTAAAAATAATATGAAGTGTTGGATATGGATATAGAAGAAAGCATTTAAACACTCATGCTCTAGCATAATAAAGAGACTTTCAGCATTGACACTTATTTGGTACTTACTATAATCTTTATTTTATGTAGTTTTTGATTTTAAGTAGCAGGAGATGCCCAGTTTTCTTTAAAGCTGTAATTGGAAACAAAGAAAATGCTGTCAGACATTCCTGTATCCTGGTTAAAACTCTTCCCTCCTCAGAAAACGCTACTCCCAGAAGTCTTGATTGCAGACACTAGAGAGTGCAGCTGCAAGGAAGCTGCCAAATTCGTGGCTTCAGTTGTGACTGACTCGTTCTCCCGATGGGTGCACAAGAACATTCCCTTCAGCATGACAGCACATGCAGAGGAGTACATAAATCCATCACTGGAAAGGGCCATTCCCAGTGGCCCACTTTTTTCTTTTGAGTCACGTAGACACTTGTCTCAAACTTATTTCAAGAACACAGCCTGAATTATGATTTCAAGAACACAGCCTGAAACTCCTAATGGTGTTGATTCACTCAGAATCATTGAGCACACTGGGTGGACACCTCCCTGCAAACCTGCTTCCACATCAACTCAAGTGCTGCATGCACCTTGCTTCAGAAATCACGAGTAAAGGCATGCCTTTGAGCTTCCAGGAAGAAGCCGTGGCTTTGGTAAATTGCTTTCTAGTCTACCAGAACTCTGATTTTGCTGCTTCTCATCAATTCTGGTGATATAAAACATTTTCTTCTAAAGAAAAAGAGAAAAAAGACTTAGAACTGTGAAGACAAGCCCCAAATGATGAATAGTTGGAAATGAATAGAAATGAGGATGGGTACTTACACCACTCTAGCTGGCTTCCCGGCAGCAGAAGGCAGTGGCTGATAAAGATTCGCCTGGCTGCACGACAAGGGAGAGTGCTTCTCAGGAGATGGTGCTGAAGGGAGGCACCTAACAGTTATATACCCAGAGCCCCGCTCTGCTCTGTGTGTTTGTGGGCTCGGCTTTCTCCTCCCACTTCAGGCATCAATGCCAAAGCAACACTAAGGAACTGGTCCCCTGGCTTCAGTAACTGATGTCTCTCTCTCTCTGTTCTTGACATGGTGCCAACTGCTTTGCCACTGTTTCCACAGCATTCCAGGGTCTTTGACCAGCAAGAATCCTGCAAAAATACATCTTTTTCTTCTCCTGTTTCCTCTGGCCCCTACTCATATTTTTGGAAATATTTACAACTGGAAAGGATCAACACAGTGTCAAACTAAAAACCATGGGGCAGGTTGCTGCTGTGTGGACTTGGAAGCTAAGCGACTGCTCCTGGGGTGAAATTTTCTTAGACTTGACACAACTTCCACACAGATGTAAGACTCCAGCAAGGGCCTGAGGGGCTGTTGGGAGGGTGGGGAAGACAAGGTACATGCAAGTTGTTTTCTGAAAGTCAGCTGCCCTTTTTCCCAGTGAGGAGAAAACGAAAATGTCTGTGTTTCCCTGGAATATCCCTCTTCCCAGGTGAGAATTCTTGGACATACTCTGCTGCCTTTTTAAAAGTCAGGAAGCAAACATTCCATAGCAGGGAAATTTAAAACTGAATTAAAATATCTCCTCCTTACCCCTTCTTTTTAAATTTCAATTTTGTGGCTTGTTCTGTTATGGCAAAAATCTAACTCATATGTACTTTTATGAGCACAGAATTTAAAATGTATGTATATATGTATGATCCCACAACCAGTCATGCAAATGTCATAGGTCTTCTTTCGTCTGGGTCTCCCGCCTGTTTGGATGTGCAGATAATACTTATCTGCCTTCGGCAAGGTGGCCCGTGGCTGGGAGCTCTCTGGCTCCACCCGCTGGACACCCGCCAGACCGCAGGGTTCTTGTCTGCTTGGGACATCCTTCCTCCAAGTGCCTCCTGAGCAGCTCAGGCAGAGTGTGTATAGGTCTAGGTTTATAATAAGAGTTTTGAGGTTCAGGCAAGTCTCCTTCCAACATTTTTTTCCTTGGTAAAATAAGGAGAAAATAAGCTGCTAGGGTTTCCCTGAAGGAGAAAAATGAATCACCAGGAGACACTGTGAGTGGCCTGCTTTGGGAATGAAAGGAATCATACTAGTGTCTCCATGACTTCCTTATGCGAATGGGCCACTGTCCCTGATAGAAATAATCATGATAATGATAGTAATGAGAATAATAACTGCCACAAATGGTTGAGCGTTCGCAAAAATCCTATATTATACTATTGTCCCCATTTTGTAGATGAGCAAACTGAGGCTCAGAGTTTAAATAACTTGCTCAAAGTCTGACTCAAATTTTATACCTTTTTTTTTTTTTCAAATTTTGTACTTTTAACCACTCTAGTGCTGTCCAATATTTCCAGCTTCTGCCTGTATGTTTGCTTTTCATTAATGCCTTCACTCAACTTGGCCATGATGCATATTTATGAACCTCGTCCTGAAGCTGCCTCCACATGACACCCATGCAGCCTTCTGCCTCAGTGGCACTGGTGAGGGCTGAGGGTGTGTAGTGAGTCTCAGGTCTTCTTGGAAAAAGCACCTCCTTCTGTGCCCACCCTCCCTCCCTGGCCTTTTTCCTGGTCCCTGTAAATCCACACCTTAAGCGGGGGTCACAAAATATAGCCTTGCCATATTGTATGCACAAGGCAGCGCAAGTCACATGGAATTCCAAGTCAGATAAACCCGAGTTTGAATACTGGCTTTTCTCTGTCAAGCTGTATGACCTCAGGCATGTTACTCACTGTTTCTGAGCCTCAGATTCCTCAGTGTAAAGTGGGGTAACTTTACTTCCTTTATAATGTTGTGATGAGGGATGACATCTTTAACGCACCATGCTGATGTCTGCCCCTCTCAGTCAGCACTGGTTACCTTGCGGATTTCCAAATGGAACCTTCCTCCTGGCTTGAATAAGGGGACACGCTGCTCTCTGCTTTGATATTAGAAGGGGTGCAGTTATGAGTACAGAGGAAACCATTCACTTCATTCAAGAACTGTGAACTAGGTAACTTTCTGATGCAAGACATGCATATCTGTGTTCTCGGTGCTTTTAAGCAGCCTAATTTTTCATACAATGACTTTTTCCCTGTTCTTTCTACAGCAGCTCCTTTATTGTTTCCAGAGAGTCGTTTGCTGAGTGTTTATGCCCTAACATTGTCTTTCCTTGGTCTTTCCCTTGCATCTCCTCTTTGGGTGCCCCTCTCTGTTCCCATACCACGTGAATGCACCTTCCATCTCTCTGCCTGGAACAATCACAAATGAACATACATAAAGCTGCTCTCCTCTACGACTTTCTCCTTGGAGTTTCTGCCCCTAGGATGTTTTCTCTCTCCTCCCCCTCCCCATGCTCTGCCCAAATCTATTTGGATTTCCCAGTGGGCTTCTGTGCACTTAAAGCAGTTTCCATCTCTATTCCTCACTGGGCATGAAATCATGCCCCCCAGCTCTGCAACAGTTCTGGTACTGTCTTTTATTATTATTTTTAAATATATCTTACGATGCACAGTCCCATCCGAGCCAGAAAGTACAGGATGATGAAGTCAGGATCCAATAGCTCTCTTTGTTCATAATGGACCTCTCTCTTTCCAGAAAGATTTTGAGGCAGTTCATCAAATATATGTAAGAGGACATAAGGACTAGGTGACAAAATGGAGAAAGGAGAATGCAACTATGGATAAAACACAATTTTTTTTTTTTTTTTTGAGACGGAGTCTCACTCTGTCGCCCAGGCTGGAGTGCAGTGGCCGGATCTCAGCTCACTGCAAGCTCCACCTCCCGGGTTCACGCCATTCTCCTGCCTCAGCCTCCCGAGTAACTGGGACTACAGGTGCCCGCCACCTCGCCTGGCTAGTTTTTTTTGTATTTTTTTAGTAGAGACGAGGTTTCACCGGGTTAGCCAGGATGGTCTCGATCTCCTGACCTCGTGATCCGCCCGTCTCGGCCTCCCAAAGTGCTGGGATTACAGGATAAAACACAATTTTCATATTTTTTCTACAATACCTTGCATTTGTAGGTGTTTCTAAATTTGTGTTGTTTTAATCTGAAATTATAGCACTGTTTCATTAGATTGCTGCTTGATACTGATCTACGCATAGGCAATTTAATGTTACAAATAATTGGCACCTCAAGGGTATGTAATTGGGCAGTGCCCACACTGAGGAATTCTACAAGACATTCTCATGCTTTTATGTCCCCTCACCCCCCGCAAGGAGAGTGGCAAGGACTGCAAGTCTGGAACAGAATGTTCCTTTGCAGTGTGTTCTGAGCCCACTGACTTCTTTGGTTTGGCAAACAGTCAGACAAAAAGGCGCCAGACGAGAGCCAAAACTTCCAGAATGACACTTGGAGGGGATGTTTTGTGGTAGGCATACCCTAGAGTGAAGCCAAGGGCCAAGCCAGCGCAGAGTACAAAAGTCTCACTCAAACCTCCACCGCCTGCCGTTGCTGGGGGAACACGATGGGTGATGAAAGGAGGCACTGAGGTCCCTAAGTTTTTAGCTCCCTTTAAATGCAGTCCTGAAATTATTTCATCCATTTTAGAAGTAAAAGGGGTTCAATAGCTGGGAGCATCCAAAGATGTTGTTCCTCCTTCACAAAGCAGAGGGTCCAGGTAGTCTCCATCCCTACCTACAACTTTCATCAGATGCCCACCTGTCATCTTTCCATCTTTTAAATTAAAATCATACTAGTGTAAGGCTCATAATGTGGTCTCTGGTGTCATGGGCCAATGTGTAAGGGTGTACAGGTTGTGCACTGCACAAATGCACCACGCCTAAGGGGGTCACTATTAGTGTTCTAGACATTTATGTGTTTATTGCAACAAAGTTCTTGCAGATGGCACTAAAATGTCTTGAGAAAAAGGGGTGCTAGTGTGTCTGTGCAAGGAGCCATATTGTCTAGCAATACCTTTAGCTTTTAAAAATTTTCATTTTTGTTTTTTTCTTTTTTTGAACACTGAGAAGCTAGCTTTTGTTTCTTCTTTTTTTTTTTTTTTAGAGATAGAGTCTTGCTCTGCTGCCCAGGCTGGAGTGCAGTGGTGTAATCTTAGCTCACTGCAACCTCCACCTCCCAGGTTCAAGGGATTCTCCTGCCTCAGCCTCCTGAGTAGCTGAGATTACAGGCATGTACCACCATGCCTGGCTAATTTTATATATATATATATATATATTTTTTTTTNTTTGAGATGGAGTCTCGCTCTGTCGCCCAGGCTGGAGTGCAGTGGCCAGATCTCAGCTCACTGCAAGCTCCGCCTCCTGGGTTTACGCCATTCTCCTGCCTCAGCCTCCCGAGTAGCTGGGACTACAGGCGCTCGCCACCTCGCCCGGCTAGTTTTTTGTGTTTTTTAGTAGAGACAGAGTTTCACCATGTTGGCCAGGCTGGTCTCAAACTCCTGACCTCAAGTGATCTGTCCGCCTCAGCCTCCCAAAGTGCTGGGATTACAGGCATGAGCCACCACCCCTGGCAAGAAGAAAGGCTTCCCTGACCAGGAATCAGACCAGGGCCATGGTGGTGAGAGTGCCAAATCCCATCCACTAAACTACCTGGGGCATCATCCAGCCTCCCAGGCTCGCGCCTTTTGCTTCTTCAAGATTAACAAAAAAGTCATTTTCCAATGAGGAACAATAGGAAAAGAGATAGGAGAATCTTTTCAATCTTTTTAGGCTCACATGAGAAAGAGAGTAAAGTGTTGGGAAAAATGAGGGGTGGGGACTGGCATGGCCGCGTTTCCTTAGGCCCTCTGCTGAGGGTAAACCACACGCATGGGATTGTTCTCTCACTGTGAAAGATATGGGGAAGCTGGCCGCAAGCTCAGGAAGTTGAGCTCGATGTGATAATTGGGCCAGGAAGAGGAGGTGGGATGGCCTGGCATCACCATTGCGAATGGGACTCGCTGGGCACCCAGATCGATCTACTACCTTTTTGTCTGAAGATTTACCAAACCAAAACACCAGTGGGCTCAAAACACACTGCAAAGGAATGTTCTGTTCCAGACTTGCAGTCCTTGCCATTCTCTTTGTTGAGGGTGAGGGGACAGAGAAGCTTGAGAATGTCTTGTGGAATTCCTGAGTGTGGGCGCTTTCCAATTACATACCCTTGAGGTGAAAATTATGTGTAACATTAAACTGCCCATGCGTAGATCAGGATCTGAGTTACTCACCAGGGGCCTGGCTGGGATGGGGCAGGTGTGTTAAAGTGCATCTGCTCTCTGCAACTGGGGAGGTGGCAGCTGGCTCAGGCCCCTTCCTCATCATTTGTCTCAACTGGAGACTGAGTATCTTCCAGCTGCACAGTTTTGTCTGCTCAGCCTGATTTAATGACCTTTGGGGGTTATTAGGAATCCTCCCTGTTACTGTTCCCCTGCCTTACACCAATTGGCGGCCAAGATCTGGAGAGTGATTCAAAGTCCCTTGGCCCTGACACCTCCTCCCATTCCCCTGGCCTCTACTTTATTTTCTCTTGGTATCACTGAGGCTGGGATGCGGGGCAAAGGCAGAAGAAATTTAAGGGCAAACTGGGCAAACTATTCAATGACCTGTCCCATCAGTTGACTTGAAACTAGACCACGCTGCATCCTCAACTTCTTGAGCTGGTAAACTGAAGTATTATGATTTAACTGAGCACAGCCTTAGCAACTCTCACTATAATAGCATTGGCCTAAGAAATGTAGTTTGTAGGGATGCTACAGACATAGAGGGGAATCCCCATACCTCTAACATGGTATCCTATTGTTAAAGAATAAACCTGACTCCAAGTTTTCTTCAAAAGCAAGATTAAAACCCAGTAGAGAAGACTTTATTTATTTATTTTGGATGCGACATCTCTTATTAGTACTTAAAAAAAAAAATCAGCTAGGCATTACAGCACCATTATCCTTTCTGTATAGCATTGGAAAAATACAACATTTTCCATTTCTCATTCAAAATTCAGATGGATAAATGGTGATAGAACTAAAAGAAGGGTTCCTGATTAATCACAAACTCCTGCTTTTAAATAAAAGATGGCAACTCTGAACACTGTTGTAACTCTTAGTTGGAGAATTGTTTGCATTGACTTTGTTTCTGTTACTGCTACTGCAAGAAGCCAGGTTTTAATTCAGCTTCTTGGGACCAGTGGAGCCTTCTCCCAACTGAGGTGTCAATTCTGGGTCCTGGAGAAATAGCAATGTGGGAAGCAATAGGGCATAGACAGAGAGATGGGTTTCCCATTGTTTATCCATTTTCCCTACCTGCTGTCTTTTTCTCACTCAGTTGAGGTTGCTGATTATTTTCTTCCAACACTTGGACCAAGGGACATATTTAAATTGGGGGCTAATATTTAGTTTTGTTCTGTGGCCCATTGTGGCTGGGATGTGCTGATGTGAGTGAAGTCAAAGAGTTTATTCCTGGATAGGTCACTTAGCTCTCTAGCCCCCAGCAGCATGACACATTGGCACATCGGCCAGCCAGTCCCAAAGTGTCAGTGGAGGTCTGAAAGCGGGCCAGGGGAGCAAGGATGGGTGAGGAAATGTCCTTCCTGCACACAGAAGCATGCCTAAGGCATGGTTCAGGAGATGTCATCTTTGAAGACAAGTGTCTGTGATCTCATAATCAAACCCACATTGACATGGACAATGAATTAAACATTGCTGAGTGAGATGGAAAATCCCAGGCAGAAACTTAAACACACATCGTGATATGATGTGTAAAACAATATCCCTGTGTGGACTTCTAATGCCCAACGTCACTTAGCATTTTGGCTTCTTCTGACTCACACTTTTATAAAACCTGGGGTCAAAAGAACCTCCGAGAGACTTGACTGCCATGTAAGTCTCACAACCAATTGCTCAATAGCTTTATTTTTATTTTTATTTTTTGCAATCAAGGGGTCTTGCTAGGTTGCCCAGGCTGATCTTGAATTCCTGGCCTCAAGCAACTCTCCCACCTCAGCCTCCAAAAATGCTGGGATTATGGGCGAGGACCACATTTGGTCCTCAATAGCTTTTTATCCTCAATGTTTAAAAAGGAGAAATTCATGTGACTCACGCCTGTAATCCCAGCACTTTGGGAGGCCAAGGCGGGTGGATCACAAGGTCAGGAGATCGAGACCATCCTGGCTAACGTGGTGGAACCCTGTCTCTACTAAAAATACAAAAAAAATATCTGGGCATGGTGGCGGGCACCTGTAGTCCCAGCTACTCGGGAGGCTGAGGCAGGAGAATGGCATGAACCTGGGAGGCAGAGGTTGCAGTGAGTCAAGATCTCACCACTGCACTCCAGCCTGGGTGACAGAGCAAGACTCCATCTCAAAAAAAAAAAAAAAAAAAGGAGAAATTCACTTTAAATTAACATGCATGACAGTCTTGAAGGATGAAAAGTTACCCAGGGGCATCCCAGTGGTCGGTCAGTGTAGTACCCAGAGCTTTGTTCTGTTTATCTGAGATTTCTCTTTGAGGAGATGGTAGGGGCCTCTGACCTTTCCTCTTGATTATGGCAAGAGATGGTGTATTATGGTCCCTAGAGTAGCCTGAAGCATTTTTTTTTTTTTTTGCTTCAAACAGATTGTTCCATTTATTTCTCTACTTGGTGTATTCCATCCTATTATTTAAAAATCATCCTAATCAGAAAACCTTACAATATGGCTTCCTCATAGAGGCCATTCACTTTTGTACTCCTTACTTCGGTAGATTCACACTGGGTAAAGCCATCTCTCCTGTTATTATCCCTTTCCTGAATCCCAGTGTGACACCCGTTTCCTACTCACCTTTGCTTCTGAACTTTCTTGTCCATTAGAGCCACATCACCTTTCTCATTCCCTCCATTCACTCATCCATCCATTGCATAAGAGATGCCAAACATAGGATGACTCCTAAATGAAGAAGTGTTGCTCTTGATGTTAAGGATTTTAGTTTGGTGAAATTCTCTATCTTTTGGAATCTTCTCCTCAGCTCCTAAATGTATGTTGCCTCCAGTGTTGGCTTGGATTCTCGGCTCCTTATGTATTTTCCCTTGGCAAATTCCTGCATCCTACGTTCTTTCCCATTCTGCTTCATCTCGCTACAGCATGTTATGTTCAGCCAGTTTATTGGAAAGAGTCCTGGAGAAGGAATGGAGAGATACTAGTTCTGACAAAGTTGCCATTTCATTTATTGGCTTCTCAATTGCTCACTTCTTAGGAGAAGAGTTGGGCTAACTCAGTGATTCTTAGGCTTGTCTGCACATTGGAACTATCTGGAGAGCTATAAAAAATGTGGATAGAGCATCTCTCCCCTAGGAGTCTATTGTAATGAGTTTGGGGTGTGGGGGGTTTTAAATTTTTCTTGGTGGTTCTAATGTGCAGGCAGGGTTGAGAACCACTATGTTGAATCTACTTAACCCTAATTCCCCACTCTCCAAAACAAGGAACAGCTTCACAGTGGGATCAGATAGATTTTGGAGTTTAATAGACCAGGTTCAATTTCCAGCCAGCAGTAACACCTCAGGGAAAATCACTTCACCTTTTTGAACCTAATTCCACTATGAAATTAATGAAGATTAATAATACCTACCTTCCAAATGTAAGTATCAAACAAGATCATAGAACAGGTCAGGCATTCAAGCAAAGGTAATTATTATTATTATTTCTCCTAAACAGTTCCTGTATCTAACTTCACGATTTCCTTCAATGGTGTTACCATTATCTCAGTTCCTGGGCTCAACAACTGCTTGCTGAGTGAGCACCAGATGGTGGAGCTGATCATCCTCCCTTGGGAAGGAGAAGTGCAGGTTAAATTTCACTCACTTTGGTGAATGTTTTCAGGTCTTGCCACTCAGAGTGTGGTCCCCAGATTGGCAGCATTGACATCCGCTGGAACTTGTTTAGAAATGAGACATCTCAGCGCCACCCAGACCTTCAGAATCAGAATTTGCATTCAGTAGGTCCCCAGGGGATTTGTGTGCACATTACTGTTTGGAAAGCACTGCTCTAAAGCATCCCTGTCCTTGAGACTAGGTGAAAAGGCATGAATTCAGCCCCTGGAGTGGGGACAGTTTACAAATTCCAGTGTCTTGTTTGGAGATGCCATGGTGAGCCCAAGTGAGTCATGGTAGCATTCCAGCTGGCAGCAGGGAGGGTGCTGTTGCATGCTGGGCCACACCAAAGGAAGGCAACACTCTAGGCCAAGCCTTGTCATCCCATTAAACTCCATCAAGTCTCCATCAGGTCCTGCCTTCTGCATGGTGCTGGTTGCTTCACATAGGTTTGGTGGGTGCCTTGAGGCCATCAGTTAACATGAGAGATCATCACATGTCATGGGAGGGTGATGCTCGCACGCACAGGAGCAGGACTTCCTCCAGCCCAGGGAGCCTGGCAGCACCTCCAGTGGTCTAGCCAGAGGCCTCTGCATCCTGCCCACCCACAGGACTGACACCCACTGCATTGCAGGAGCAATCCCCATCCCAGGGTCTCAGGGAACTTCTTGAAGCATTTTCTTGGTGGGCCCCATGCCCAGGTTTTTCCACCTTGGATTCCTTGACCTTTGTAAATTCCAGGACCCTGCAATAATTCTCTCCCATGCCACCCCAGTATACATGAAACTTCTTTGTCTAAAAAGCCAAAAAATAAAACACTGTGTGGAACTATACTTTCTATAGCCTACATTATAACAATAGACATATTAAGGCAATTTTCTAAATGACACTGCCATCCCATCTGCTATCCTTCCTACCCCAGGACAAGGATGGGTAAGCATCTTCCATCATGACTCCCTGTTGGAGGAAAGGTCAAACTTCAGGCCACAGCCATTGGCATGCATCTCCCAAAATATTTCTCTTTCCTCTCACCGTAATTACAGGATTTTGCAAGTGTCTGCTTTATAGAGCTTCCGCACTCACTGGCTAGCTTCTTGAGGGCAGAGTCTGGGATGGTCTTGTTTACTACTGTAGCCCCAGGTTCAGTGTCTGGCTCGTGGAGATTCACAATAGTTATTTGTTGAGTATATGGATGAATAAATGGGTGAACGACTCTGACACTTTTGAAGACTAGGATGAGTTCCTGTGAGGTCCTGAGATAGGGTGTGTGTGTCTCTTGGTTGGCAGGGAAGTCGGGGCAGAATTCCTCTAAATATAGCCCTCAGATCAGGGGTCCAGAATTATAACTGGGACAGGTAGCCCAGGGTCAGTGCCCTTGCTACTGGGGACACACGTGGATCTTAAAGCTCCTGTGGCTGGTGAATCAGCCTTATGTGTGAAGCTCTCAAGATGCCAGCCTTGCAGATCTGCCCCGAGGGGAGAGGCTTTTGCTTGCTTCTAGGACTGCCCTGAACCTGGGGAGTGTCAAGTCTCAGCTCTAAGTGCATAGATTGGTCAGTTCCAGGGACACCCGAGGCGTTCTGAGGATGGCAAGCAGGAAGGAAGCCTGTATCTTCAGGGCCTCTTTGGCAGAGATCATTGTGGATGACACAGGACAATCCCAATCCCAGCTGCCAAACCCGGGGGCCTGAGGTCCCTAAGGATCAGGTGCGGAATGGGACCGGTCCTCCTTGACATTGTGGTCACAAGCTGTAAATTCATGATCTCTTGGTTGGCCAGTTCACCACCTTCCTACTCTCCAAACTCAGCACCTTCTCTCAGGCTGCAGGCCATGCCCTTCCAATTAACTGTCATTTGTTCACCCCCAGTTTCTCATCCTGCTGAGTGTCTGGGTAAGTCCTCAGGACTCCAGGGAATGGTGTGAAGTGTGAGATAGTTCTCGCACCTGGGGCAGCAATAAGACACAGGGAGCATCAGTGAAAGTCAAGGCTGCATAAGATCAGTGGTGACCTTGGGGCAGAATAATGCTTCTTCCTTAGCACACAAGGGGTTTGTAATATCATGAGCTAAAAGGGAACTCATTATGTGGTCTTCCAGGGATGACCATCAAGTTCAATCAAGAACTGCCAGATTTTAAGTCTCCCCTAAATGATACTATGTGACATGCAATTAAGTGCTAAATTGTGGGCAGACACGATTTAAGATTAAGAGAGTTTGGGTAATATCAGTAGAGTCTAAGCAGAAGGAACTTTACTAAAGAGATCAGCCTAATAAGGCCCTTCATATTTGAGTAGCATTTAGTGAAGGCAGGAAAAGAGAGAAAAGCCTTCAGGGGAGAGACTTCAGGAAAAGCCGAGAGAAGCATGGCTTGTTTTAGGGGCTGCAAACAGACTGTGATCAGACTAGAAGGTGTGTGCTGTCAGTCATGGCCTACAAATCTAGCCCCCACTTATGTCCACAAGAAAAGCACTGCTCCTTTTTGTTTGCACAAGGCATCAGAACTGATAGCATCTTCTGACATTCCCTTCCTCATGTTGTATGATATAATGACCAGGCATGGAGCCCCTACTGCCCCTACCAAAGGACTCAGCATCAAATAAAGTACAGGTAAGAAAAATACTACATTACCAAAGACAAGATGCAACTATGAACCCCTATGCCATTTAAAATAGCGAAATTATGCTCTATGTTCTATAATATGGGCAATATGGACTAGAATGCATTGGGGTTTCCTATATAAAGCAGGAGTCAAGTAATAACTATAACAATATTCTATGTTGTTATAACATTCAATATATAACATGTTATATATAACTACATAACATTCTAATAACTATATAACATTCAAGTAATAACTACAATAAACTGTAAGCAAATATTAAACAGAGCAGTCTGATTTTTCTTCTTAACGTGGGAGAAATAAGCACCATTTCCCTGCTCTCTATTTTCCATGCGTTTCTATGATTCTCTATAATGATGGAAGGTTTCAAACACTTTCTGCTGGTCTAAAACCCCTCTTGGCCAGGCATGGTAGCTCACGTCTGTAATCCCAGCACTTTGGGAGACCGAGACAGGTGGATCACCTGAGGTCCGGAGTTCGAGACCAGCCTGGCCAACATGGTGAAACCCCATCTCTACTAAAAATACAAAAATTAGCCAGGCGTGGTGGTGGGCACCTGTAATCCCAGCTACTTGGGGGGCTGACGCAGGAGAATTGCTTGAACCCAGGAAGTGGAGGTTGCAGTGAGCCGAGATTGTGCCATTGCATTCCAGCCTGGGCAATAGAGCGAGACTCCATCTCAAAATAAATAAATGAAAATAAAACCTCCCTAAATGCGGCAGATGCTTGATAACTGTAGCTCCAAAGTTCTGCCTGCTTTCGGATCAAATAAAGAATACCAACAAATAAGAAGTGGTGGTTGCCACTTTAAGAAAGTTATGAAAACCTGCCAAGTCATTAGGATTTTTTAAAAAGTTCTTTACAACTTGGGGCTTCTCTGAAAACAAGGGTGTTGGAACAAGTTTTCTGAGGCTTTGCCGCCACTACCCTCTCCAGCTAGGGGGGAGGGGGTGTTCCTTACAGAACTGCTAACAAAGAAGACAGTTTTCCTGCCAAGCAAGCTGATGCTGGAGACTTACTGGAAGAGAGATTATGATGTTGGAAAATGATATGTGGGAATTATGAAGCCCAAAGGAAAGATGAGGTCTTCCTGATCATTGACTGGGTTTGCAGAGTGTCAAAAACCAGACGAATAGATATAGCTCTGAAGTAATTGGAGATCAGGAGGGACTGAAGTTCTGTGGACAGAACAGTGTGAGGATGAAAGCAGCACTTAGGGAGCTTATCTGGGAGCAGTCCATGGGGTGGCCTGAGGGCCAGTGCCAGGGACCCTCACTGTGAGCTCTCCTGAAGCAGGACAGTACTGAGAGGAAAGGGCTGAAAATATGAGATCATTCTGGAGGAAAAAGAAATACCTTAGGCATGGGGGTGATGGAAGGGTGAATCAAAAATGGTATCAAGTGTTGGCAGGGAAGTGGAGTTGCCAAATCTTACCCACACTGCTAGTAGAAATGTACATTGATACAGTCACTTTGAAACTGCTGGCACCAGCTAGGCGTGGTGGCTCATCCCTGTAATCCCAGCACTTTGGGAGCTGAGGCAGGCGGATCACCTGAGGTCAGGTGTTTGAGACCAGCCCAGCCAACGTGGTGAAACTCCGTCTCTACTAAAAATAAAAAAAAGTAGCCGGGTGTGGTGGTGGGTGCCTGTAATCCCAGCTACCTGGGAGGCGGAGGCGGGACAGTCACTTGAACCAGGGAGGTGGAGGTTGCAGTAAGCCAATATCACGCCACTGAACTCCAGCCTGGATGACAGACTGAGACTCCATCTCAAAAAAAGAAACAAACAAAAAATGCTGCTGGTAGCATCTATGAGAGCAGATACGCATACCCCATGGCTCTGCAGTTCCTTCTTGGGACTATACACAAAAGAAATGCGTATGTATAGTCACAAGAAAAGACATGCACCATCAAGTTCAATACAGCAGGACTTCTCATAACCCCCAAAGGGAAACAATCTGATTGCCATCAGCAGTAGATTGGGTAAGTAATACTGTACTTGCACAGCAAGCGAATGGGTGGTTTACACCTCCATGCAATGGTATGAGTGAATCTCACAATGTTGACCAAAAGAAGCCAGACATGGAAGAGAACAGACTGTATAATTTCATTTATACAAAGTTCAAAAACAGACAGAAGTGAGGCCATTGGCCACCCCGTAAGAGGGCCTTGGGGGACTTCTGGGATGCTGATAATGTTCTGCTGCTTGATCTGGTGCTTGTTACCTGGGTGTGTCCATTCATGAAGGTTCCTCAAGCTGTGCACTTGTGATGTGTGCACTTTAAATCTATCACGCTTTAATAACAATGTTAAAATGAAAATAGGAAGTGGAGCAAAGCGACCTGGGAGTCCGTTCTGTGACAAAGTCTGAGATGTCTGGGCAGGTAGGTGGACATGGCCAGGATGCAGTTGGAGATGTGGGACTCTGGTCTGGGCAAGAATCCAGGGCTGGAGACACTGAATTTGGCGATCGTTTACACAGAAGTGACAGGGAAGGTGAGAGCACGGGCGTAGGGGAGCAGTTAGAACCAGCTAGAAGCAGTTGGAGCCAGCTAGAAGCAACTAGATCCAGTTAGCTGTTAAAGGCAGGAGGATGAGGAGTGCGCAGAGCCGTTCATCAGGGGCATGTTCAGCATTTTCCCCCCGTAGGTCCCTGCGCTTGGTTCTGCCAGCTGTGCTTTCTGTCCTTTAGGACTTACGTTTTAATGGGGTGGGGCAGATGCTTCGTCATCGTTTCATGTGGCATCATCTTTTACAAGCTGAGGAAACAGAGGGTTGGCGAGGTGAGCTGTCCAGGGCTGGTGAGGGGCGGAGTGATGGAACCTGTTCAGCCTCCCGCACACTTCACGGTATGCGGTGCCTCTGACCCTGCAGCTCTCAACAGCAGAGGGCGGACCCTGGGCAGGTCAGCTGGCCTCACAGAAGGGCCCTGAAGCTCAGCCGAGGGGGTGGTGAGCAACATGCTGCTCTGCACTACTGCCTGGAGTACAGGACCTCTCGGGATAAAGGAGGAATGTGTTGGAATCCACGTGCACACACAGCAGTGACACAGGCTTGTTTTCCCACTGCCTTGTGTGAGCTGCTGGGCTTGTGCTTTTCCTGTAAGCACAGCAGGCCAGGAGGTCAGGGTGCCATTCCAAACTCCTGTGTATTGCCGGGGGCCGGGGTGATATATCAGTAGCAGAGCCAGCACATTTTCTCTCAACAGAAAATCCCAGGGCTGTGGGGACTACCAAACGCACCCACATGAAACATCAAGACATCTGCAGAAGAAATGCAGAAGAAAAACTACACTCAAGATCTCACATACGCGCGCAAAGTCTTCTCAACCATCACACATGGAGGGGTCAAGTAGCAGGTTGGGGCCAGTGAGAGATGCCCTTCATCAAGCTCCTCTATCTGTTTTCAGGACCCTCCCTATGTAATGGGGCATTACTTCGCCCCTCCATTCTTAACTCTCATTACTCCTCAATGGGATGTTGCATGAGGGTGTCAGTTCCTTCACAGGGGAAGTGCCCCAGGACAAATTGTCCTTATTCCCATCCCAGGCCTTTGCCTGTGCCGTTCTTTCTAGGAAGATGCACTGGGAGCCAAATGGATTGAGATCCTGGTTTGGGGGCTTCTGAGTATCATAATATGTAGATTTGGGACAAGTCCTGTTACCTCTCTCTTTTCTTTAAAAGGGGGACGACCCTCTCAGTGGTATCAGTGAGATGGCATACGTGAAGTTCTTAGTAGAGAGACCAGTACCGAGTTGGCAGGCAGGCAATCACAGTTGTTCTCCACCTCACTTCCCTTATCCCTTGCTTGGAATGTCCTCATAGTTGAAGTCATCTTGTTCTCCAGACATCTCTGGTTGTTTTGAAACTGACCCAGCTGTCACACAGATATTATTTTTAAATTTTTATTTTTTGGATAAACAGAAATGGACCCTTGTCTTAAAAATTGAAACTTACGTTTGTTTTATCTGAGTTCCTCTTTTAGGAAATGACCTTCAGGTCTCTCAAAAAAGTATAAAAAACTGAAACTCTGGAACAGATTGCTACATCCAGACAATGAGATGTCAAATCCCTTGTTTATCATAATTGCTTCCTCGCCACTCCCTAGTTCCTGTTTTCTTACACATTGTTAAATTTCTTTTCTGCTATGTAAATCCCTACTTTTAGTCAGTGTGGGAGATGGATTTGAGATGGAGCTCCCATCGCCTTGGCTGCAGCACCTGATTAAAGCCTTCTTCCTTGGCAACATCATCTCGGTCATTGGCTTTCTGTGGGGTGAGCAGTAGGACCTAGACTGAACCCCTGGTTTTCAGTAACAGCTTCACTCACTTAGATAATGTACCTGCTGCTCCTGCACCTGGCTCAGCTCCAAGGCTCAGGTGACTTGAGGGCTTGAGTTTTTCTTTGGAATGGAACACAGTATCTCCAGACCCTTAGAGTGACTTCCTCAGTGGCATTTTGGCTTCTGTAACTTCTAAAATGTCTTCAAAAAGCTAGTAACTGCTTGCATATTTGAAATTTGATAACTTTTAACAGTAAGTTTAAACATTTAAAATGCATTTTTGTGTACAATTGTTGAGAATCTTGTGGATAGTGGTAATATTCTGTTTCTTGACCTGCATGCTGGTTACATTGGTGTGTTCATTTATGGGAAATTCATTAAATGGTACATTTATGATTTGCTTGCTTTTCTGGATAGATGTTATACTTTAAGAAAAACATAAAAAAACAAAAAACTTGTTACAGGCTTTCTGAGCCCAGAGCACATCCTGCTGTGCTGCTCGACCTCATAGTATGTGTGCGATCCTGTAGTGGAGTGACTGGTGGCTTACCCTGAGGGCAGCAGGTCAGAGTTCTCACATCAGTCTAGAGGGGTCAGTGGAGAGGTCAATCGAAAGGCCACCTATGGTGAGAAAGGAGACCCCACCAGTGTCTTAAAAGCCAGATCAGAAATATTAGAGATGAAGTGTACATAAGTGTTGAGGAAGAAAACTTAACTTTGCCTTGAGGATCAGAGAAGTCCCTACAAAAGATGCTGGTGACATTTGAACTGCGTATTAAGGACTGAATAAGTGTGTTTCTGGTGGAAAACGGAAGAAAGGGATGACAAGAATAGCATGAACAAAGACAATAAAATTAAGATGCATTGGGTCTGAGGCTCAGAGAGTAATTTAATGTGGAAGAGCTTAGTGAGTAAGTGTGAGTGAGATTGAGTGTGTGTGTATGGGGAGAAGTGAGTCTAAAGAGATAAGCAACAGCTGTGGCATGAAGTACCTTGTCTGTCAAGCTCAGGAGTTTGGGCTTTATCCTTCAGACAGGTAGAACCTCTAAGGGATGCTAAGTAGGAAAATCTATCACCTCCAGTACCACCAATACCACTACCAGTGCCACCACCAGCTTCACCACCACAAATGCTGCCACCAACTCCACCATCACCATCAATTCCACCACCAAGTCCACCATCACCATCAATTCCACCACCAGCTCCACCTCCACCATCATCACCAGAATACCTATTACAATAATTGTCTTCACAGAATAAATTTTCATAATGCTAATTACAGCACAATTAATTAGGGAACACGTTTGTTTATTTATTTATTGAGACATAGTCTCACTCTCTTGTCCAGGCTGGAGTGAAGTGTTGCAATCTCGGCTTACTGCAACCCCTACCTTCCAGGTTCAAGTCATTCTTGTGCCTCAGCCTCCTGAGTAGCTGGGATTACAGGCGCCCGCTACCACACCCAGCTACTTTTTTTTTTCTGAGACGGAGTCTAGCTCTGTCACCCAGGCTGGAGTACAGTGGTGCAATCTCCGCTCACTGCAAGCTCCGCCTGCCGGGTTCACGCCATTCTCCTGCCTCAGCCCCCTGGGTAGCTGGGACTACAGGCGCCTGCCACCACGCCCAGCTAATTTTTTGTATTTTTAGTAGAGACGGGGTTTACCATGTTGGCCAGTCTGGTCTCAAACTCCTGACCTCAGGTGATCACCTGCCTTGGCCTCCCAAAGTGCTGGGATTACAGGCATGAGCCATCATGCCTGGCCAGGGAACAAAATTTTAACTATACATCTTTAAAAATTGATGAGCATAACGTAGAGAAAGAAAGCTGAGTGAGTGGAGTGTAAAGCATGAGAATGGAGCTGATCTGTTGGAGGGAGACCTCTCTTTTGTAACCTGCGCTCTTCTGTTCACCATTAGTGCTGCCAGCAAAATTACAAGGTTAAGACCAAAAATTATGGAGGAAATGGAAGGATTCTGAGTATATGGATGAAAGACAGCCATGACTGAACTTAGACTTGTTAATAATTTGTTAATGATAAAATTTAAAATTTATTTTAAATTACAAAATTACAACATTATTTTTGTAATTCAAGGTTTCTGATTTTCTAGAAATGCAAATAATTGCCTCATGGTAAAGTAACAGGAGCTGATCAAAGAGCTTCACCTCTGTTATCTCATTTTTTAAAAAATTGTAATTTATTTCAGGTTCAGGGATACATATACAGGTTACACAGGTAAATTGTGTGTCACAGGGGTTTGGTGTACAGATTATTTTGTCACCCAGGTAATAAGCATAGTACTTGGTAGATAGTTTTTTGATCTTCTCTTTTCTCCCACTCTCCACCTTCAAGAAGGCCCGATTGTCTGCTCCCTTCTTTATGTCTATGTGTACTCAATGGTTAGCTCCCACTTATAAGTGAGAACATGCAGCATTTGGTTTTCTTTTTTTTTTTTTTTTTTTGAGACTGAGTCTGGCTCTGTCGCCCAGGCTGGAGTGCGGTGGCCGGATCTCAGCTCACTGCAAGCTGCGCCTCCCGGGTTCACGCCATTCTCCTGCCTCAGCCTCCTGAGTAGCTGGGACCACAGGCGCCCGCCACTTCGCCCGGCTAGTTTTTTGTATTTTTTAGTAGAGACGGGGTTTCACTGTGTTAGCCAGGATGGTCTCGATCTCCTGACCTCGTGATCCGCCCGTCTCGGCCTCCCAAAGTGCTGGGATTACAGGCTTGAGCCACCGCGCCCGGCCTGGTTTTCTGTTCCTGTGTTGGTTTGCTTAAGATAATGGCCTCTAGCGGCCGGGCATGGTGGCTCACACCTGTAATCCCAGCACTCTGGGAGGCCGAGGACACCTGAGGTTGGGAGTTCGAGACCAGCCTGACCAACATGGAGAAAATCCTGTCTCTACTAAAAATACAAAAATTAGCCAGGCGTGGTAGCACATGCCTGTAATCCCAGCTACTAGGGAGGCTGAGGCAGTAGAATTGCTTGAACCTGGGAGGCGGAGGTTGCCGTGAGCCGAGATTGTGCCATTGGACTCCAGCCTAGGCAAAAAGAGTGAAACTCCATCTCAAAATAAAAAAAAAAGAAACATAATGGCCTCTAGCTTCATACATGTTGCTGCAAAGGATATGATCTTATTTCTTTTTATGACTGCATAGTATTCCATTGTATATATGTATCACATTATCTTTATCCAGTCAACTATTGATGGGCATTTAGATTGATTCCATGTGTTTGCTATTGTGTATAGTACAGTGATGAACGTATTTGTGCACGTGTCTTTTTGGTAGAATAATTTATATTCTTTTGGGTATATAATAATGGAATTTCTGGGTCCAATGGTAATTCTTTTTTAAGTTTTTTGAGAAATTGCCTTGTTGCTTTCCACAGTGGCTGAGCTAATTTATATTCCCATCAGCAGTGTATAGGTATTCCCTTTTTCCTGCAACCCTGCCTGCATCTGTTACTTTTTGACTTAATAATAGCCATTGTGACTGGTGGGAGATAGCATTTTCTTGTAGTTTTGATGTGCATTTCTCTAATGATTAGTGATGTTGAGCATTTTTTCATACGCTTGTTGGTCATGTGTAGGTCGTCTTTTGAAAATTGTCTCTTCATGTCCTTTGCCCACTTTTTATTAGAGTTGTTTTTTGCTTGTTAATTTAAGTTTCTTATGTATTCTGGATATTAGACCTTTGTCTGATGTGTAGTTTGCCAATATTTTCTTCCATTCTGTGGGTTGTCTGTTTATTCTTTTGGTCATTTCTTTTGCTGTGCAGAAGATCTTTAGTTTAATTAGGTCCTACTTGTCAACTTTTGTTTTTGTTGCAATTGCTTTTGACAACTTTTTCATAAAATCTTTGCTAGGGCCTACTTCCAGAAGGGTATTTCCTAGGTTATCTTCCAGGGTTTTTATAGTTTTAGGTTTTATGTTTAAGTCTTTGATCCATCTTGAATTGATTTTTGTACACGGTAAAGGAAGGGGCCCAGTTTCAATCTTCTGCGTGTAGCTAGTTATCCTAGTACCATTTATTTAATAGGGAGTCCTTTCTCCATTTCTTGTTTTTGTCAACCTTTGGCTTTTGTCAAAGACCAGATGGTGTATGTGTGAAGGATTATTTCTGAGCTCTCTATTCTGTTCCACCAATCTATGTGTCTGTTTTTGTACCAGTACCATGCTGTTTTGGTTACTGTAGCCTTGTAATCAAAGGCTAGTTGGTCAAAGTATTTGAAGTAGGGTAATGCGATGTCTCCAGCTTTGTTCTTTTTGCTTAGGATTGTCTTGGCTATTTGGGCTCTTTTTTGTTCCTTACGAATTTTAAAATAGTTTCTTTTTTTTCTAATTCTATGAAGAATGTCATTGGTAGTTTGATAGGGATAACATTCATATGGTTTGGATCTGTGTCCCCATCTAAACATTTTACATGTTAAAATGTAATCCCCAATGTTGGCGGTGGGGCCTCGTGGGAGATGATTGCATCATAGGAGCAGTTTCTTATGGTTTAACACCATCCCCTCCTGGTGCTATCATCATGAGAATGAGTTCTCATGAGATCTGGTTGTTTATGTGGCACCTCCCCTTCTCTCTCTCGGTCCTGCTACTACTATGTAAGACACCTGCTCCCATTTGCCTTCTGCCATGAGTAAAAGCTCCCCGAGGCCGCCTCAGAAGGAGATGCCACCATGCTTCCTTTACAGCCTGTAGAATCATGAGCCAATTAATCTTCTTTTCTTATAAATAAACCAGTCTCAAGTATTTCTTTATTGCAATGTGAAAATAAACTAATCCAGAAAATTGATACCGAGGACTGGGGCATTGCTATAAAGATATCTCAAAATGTGGAAGCGACTTTGGAACTGGGTAATGGGCAGAGGTTGGAAGAGTGTGGAGGGCTCAAAAGAAGACAGGAAGGCAAGGGAAAATTTGAAATTTTCTAGAGACTTGTTAAATTGTTGTGACTGAAATGCTAAGAGTGATATGGACAATGAAGTCCAGGCTGTGGAGGTCTCAGATGGAAATGAGGAACTTATTGGCAACTGGAGTAAAGGTCACTTTTGCTATGCTTTAGCAAAGAGCCTGGGTGCATTTTGATCCTTCTCTAGGGATCTGTGAAACTTTGAACTTGAGAGTGATGATGAGTTATCTGGGGGAAGACATTTCCAAGTAGTAAAGCATTCAAGAAGTAGCCTGGCTGCTTCTAATAACCTATGCTCAATGTGTGAGCAAATAAACGACCTGAAACTGGAACTTATATTTAAAAGGGAAGCTGAGTGTAAAAGTTCAGAAAATTTTCAGCCTGGCAATGTGGTAGGAAAGAAAAACCCATTTTGATGGGGAAGAATTCAAACAGCCTGCAGAAGTTTGCATAAGTAAAATGGAACCAAATGATAACAGCCAAGACAATGGGGGAAAAGGCCTCAAAGGCATTTCAGAGAACTTTGCAGCAGACCCTCCCATCACAGGCCCAGAGGTCTAGGAGGAAAGAATGGTTTCATGGGTCAGTCCCAGGGCCCTGCTGCCCTGCACAGTCTTGGGACACTGGACCCTGTATCCCAGCTACTCCAACTGTGTCTAAAAAGGACCCAGGTACACCTTGAGCCACTGCTTCAGAGGGTGCAAGCCAGAAGCCTTGGTGACTTCCATGTGGTGTGAAGCCTGCAGGTGCACAGAGAGCAAGAGCTGAGGCTTGAGAGCCTCCACCTAGATTTCAGAAGATGTATGGAAAAGCCTGTTGCAGGGGCAGAGACCTCATGGAGAACCTATGCTAGGGCAGTGTGGAATGGAAATGTGGGGCTGGAGTCCCCCCCCGGCAACATAGACCCCCCTGGGGCACTGCCTAGTCAAGCTGTGAGAAGAGAGTCCTCCAGATCCCAGAATGGTAGACCCACCAAAGGCTTGCACTGTGTACCTGGAAAAGCTGCAAACACTCAACAACAGCCCTTAAGAGCAGTCTTGCAGGCTGAACCCTGCAAATCCACAGGGATAAACCTGCCTCGTGAGCCCACAGGGATGAATCTTCCCATGACTGCCCTGCTGGGTTTTAGAATTGCATGAGGCCTATTCCCTCTTTCTTTTGACTGATCTCCCTCTTTTGGAATGGGAGTATTTACCCAATGCCTATATATCCATTGTATCTTGGAAGTAACTAATTTGTTTTTCATTTCCAGGCTAATAGGCAGAAGGGACTAGCCTTGTCTCAGATGAGACTTTGGACTTTGGACTTTTGAGTTAATGCTGAAATGAGTTAAGACTTTGCAGGAAAGTTGGGAAGGCATGATGGGATTTTGCAATGTGAGAAAGATATGAGGTTTGGGAGGGGCCAGGGATGGAATGATATGATTTGGATCTGCGTCCCTGTCTAAATCTCATGATTCAACATGTAATCCCCAGTGTTGGAGGTGGGGCCTGGTGGAAGGTGATTGGATCATGAGGGTGGTTTCTCATGGTTTAATACCATCCTCCTTGGAGCTGTCATCACAACAGTGAGTTCTCATGAGATCTGATTGTTTAAAAGTGCATGGCACCTCCTCACTCTCTCTCTCTCGGTCCTTATTCTGCCATGTAAGATGTCTGCTCCTGCTTTGCCTTCTGCCATGAGTAAAATCTGATACCTATCCAGAAGCTGATGCTGCCATGCCTCCTGTATAGCCTGCAGAACTGTGAGCCAGTTAAACCCTTTTATCTTTAGAAATTACCCAGTCTTAGGTATTTCTTTATAGCAAATGTGAGAATAGATAAATACAAGCACTGAGTCTATACATTGCTTTGAACAGTATGGTAATTCTAACAATATTGATTCTTCCTATCCATGAGCACGGAAAATTTTTCCATTTGTTTGTGTCATCTCTGCTTTCTTTGAGGAGTGTTTTTGATTCTCACTGTAGGATCTTTCACCTCCCTTGTTAACTGTATTCCTAGATATTTTATTCTTTTTGTGGTTATTGTAAATGGGATTGCATTCTTGATTTGGCTTTCAGCTTGGACATTGTTGGTGTATAGAAATGCTACTTTTGTACATAAATTTTGTATCCTGAAACTTTGCTGAAGTTTTTTTTTTTTTAAATCAAATCTAGGAGCTTTTGGGCAGCAACCATGGAGTTTTCTAGGTATAAAATCATACCATCTGCAAACAGAGATAGTTTGAATTCTTCTCTTTTTCTATTAATGCCTTTTCTTTTTCTTGCCTATTTGCTCTGGCTAGGACTTCCAGTACTATGTTGAGTAGGAGTAGTGAGAAGCATCCCTGTCTTGCTCTGTTTCTCAAAGGGAATTATTCCAGCTTTTGCTTATTTAGTATGATGTTGGCTGTGGGTTTGTCATAGATGGCTCTTACTATTTTGAGGTAAGTTTCTTAATGCTTAGTTTGTTGAGGATTTTAAACATGAAGAGATAATGGATTTTATTGAAAGACTTCTGCGTCTATTGAGATGATCATTTTGTTTTTAGTTCTGTTTATGTGATGAATCACATTTATTGATTTGCATATATTGAACCAACTTTGCATCTCAGGGATAAAGCCTACTTCATCATGGTGGATTAGCCTTTTGATGTGCTGGTGGATTCAGTTTGCTAGTATTTTGTTGAGTATTTTTGCATTTATGTTCATCAAAGATATTGACTGGAAGTTTCCTCTTTTTATTGTGTCTCTGCCAGGTTTTGCTATCAGGAAGATGCTGGCCTCATTGAATGAGTTGTGGAGGAGTCCCTCCTCCTTATTTTTGTGGAATAGTTTCAGTAGGAATGGTACCACCTCTTTTTTACATACATCTGGTAGAATTCAGCAGTGAATCCTTTTGTTCCTGGGCTTTTTCTGGTTGGCAGGCTTCTTATTACTGATTCAAGTTCAGAACTTGCTATTGTTCTCTTCAGAGATTCAGTTTCTTCTTGGTTCAGTCTCGGGAGGTTGTATGTTTCCAGGGATTTATCCATTTCTTTTATGTTTTATAGTTTGTGTGCATAGAAATGTTTATAACCCTCCATTGCTGGAGGGTTTTATTTTTGCATTTCTGTGGGGTCAATGGTAATCTCCCTTTGTTATTTCTGATTGTGTTTATTTGGATCTTCTCTCTTTTTTAAAAATTCATCTAGCTAACAGGCTATTAATCTTATTTATTCTTTCAAATAACTAACTCCTGGATTTGTTGACCTTTTGTATGGTTTTTCACATCTCAGTTTACTTCAGTTCAGCTCTAATTTTAGTTATTTCTTGTCTTCTGTAAATTTGGGGTTGGTTTGCTCTTGTTTCTCTAGTTCTTCTAGATGTGAATTAGGTTGTTAATTTGAGATCTAACTTTTTGATGTAGGATAACGCTAGAAAATTTCCTCTTAACACTGTTTTAGGTGTGTCCCAGAAATTCTGGTATGTTGTATCTTTGTTCTCGTTAATTTCAAATAATTTCTTGATTTCTGCCTCAATTTTATTGTGTACTCTAGTCATTTAGGAGCAGGTTGTTTAGTTTTCATGTAATTGTATGGTTTTGAGCAATTTCCTTAGTAGGTTTTAAAATTAATTAATTTATTTATTTTTTTTTGAAATGGAGTCTTGCTCTCTCACCCAGGCTGGAGTGCAGTGGCACGATCTCAGCTCACTGCAACCTCTGCCTCCTGGGTTCAAGTGATTCTCCTGCTTCAGCCTCCTGAGTAGCTGGGACTACAGGCATGTGCCACCATACACAGCTAATTTTTGTATTTGTAGTAGAGACAGGGTTTCACCATGTTGGCCAGGCTGGTATTGAACTCCTGACCTCCAGTGATCCACCTGCCTCAGCCTTCCAAAGTGCTGGGATTACAGGTGGAAGCCACTGCACCCGGCCCCTTACTATTGACTTTTATTTTATTGCTCTGTGATCTCAGGATGTGTTTGGTATGATTTTGGATTTTTTTGAATTTGATGAGGATTGTTTAATGGTTGGTTGTGTGATTGATTTTAGAGTATGTGCCATGTGCAGATGAGAAGAATGCATATTCTGTTATTTTGGGGTGGAGAGTTCTGTAGATGTCTGTTAGGCCCATTTGGTCAAGTATCGAGATTGGGTCCTGAATGTCTTTGTTCATTTTCTGCCTTGATGGTATGTCTAATACTTTCAGTGGGATGTTGAAGTCTCCCACTATTATTGTGTAGCTATTTAAGTCTCTTCCTAGGTCTCTAAAAACTTGCTTTATGAATCTAGGTGGTTGTGTTGGTTGCATGTCTATTTAGGATAGTTAGGTCTTCTTGTTGAATTAAACCCCTTTACTATCATGTAATGTTTTTTGTCTTTTTAAAATTGGTTTTGATTTTAAGACTATTTTATCTGAAATTAGAATAGCAACCTCTGCTTTTTTCTATTTTCTGTTTGCTTGGTAGATTTTTATCTATCCCTTTACTTTGAACCTATGAATGCCATTGCATGTGAGATGGGTCTCTTGAAGACAGCATATATTTGGGTCTTACTTCTTTATCCAGCTTGCCACTCTATGCCTTTTAATTGGGACATTTAGCCTATTTACATTCAAGATTAATATTGATGTGTGTGGATTTGATCCTGGCATTCTGTTATTAGCTGGTTATTATGCAGACTTGATTGTGTGGTTGCTTTATGGTGTCAATGGTCTAAGTACCTAAGTGTGTTTTTGCAGTTGCCAGTAATGGCCTTTCCGCATTCAGCATTCCCTTAAGGATCTCTTGTGAGGCAGGTCTGGTGGTAATGAATTCCAAGAGCATTTGCCTGTCTAAAAGGATATTATTTTTCCTTTGCTTACGAAGTTTAGTTCGACTGCATGTAAAATTCTTGATTGGAATTTATTTTCTTTAAGAATGCTGAATACAGGCTTCCCAGTTGCTTCTGGCTTGTAGAGCTTCTGCTGAAAGAGCCACTGTTAGCCTAGTGGGATTCCCTTTGTAGGTGACCTGCCCCTTCTTTCTAGCTGCCTTTAACATTTTGTTTTTTATTTTGACCTTGAAGAATCTGATGACTATTGTATCTTAGGGATGGTCATCTTGTATAGTATCTTGCAAGGGTTCTCTGCATTTCCCGAATTTGAATGTTGGCCTCTCTAGTGAGGTTGGGGAAATATTCATGGATGATATCCTCAAATGTTTTCCAAGTTGCTTGTGCTCTGTGCTCGCTCTCACTCTCTCGCTGTCTCTCTCTCTCTCTCTCTCTCTCTTTCAGGGATGCCAGGGAGTTGTATATTTGGTCTCTTTACATAATCCCATATTTCTTGGAGGTTTTATTTATTCTTCTTTATTGTTTTTTATTTTTGTCCATTTTGTAGAACTGGTCTTCAAGCTCTGAGATTCTTTCCTTAGCTTGGTTGATTCTGTTGTTAATATTTGTGATTATATTATGAAATTCTTGAAGTGAGTTTTTCATGTCAGATCAGTTTGGTTCCTCCTCAAAATGCCATTTCATATATTATCTCCTGTATTGTTTTATTATATTCCTTAGATTCTTTGGATTGGGTTTCAACTTTCTCCTGGATGTCAGTGACCTCTGTTCCTATCCATAATCTGAATTCTTTTTCTGTTATTTCAGCCATTTCAGCCCAGTTAGGCCCCATTGCTGGGGAACTTGTGTGGTCATTTGGAGGTAAGAAGACATTCTGGCATTTTGAGTTGCCAGAGTTCTTGTGCTGATTCCTTCTCATCTGTATGGGCTGATGTCCCTTCAACCTCTGAAGTTGCTGTCCGTTCAATCTGTTTTTGTTTTTTTGTTTTTGTCTTTTTTTTTTTTTTTTTTGCTTTTCTCTTCTTTTATGAAACCCTTGGGGGTTTCGTTGTGGTATAAGGTGGGTTCAGTTGACTGGGTTCATTTCTGGAAGATTTTAGGGGCACGGCTCAGCTCAGCACTCCTGGTGGACTCTAACTCTGGGGAGCTGGTACCAGGACCCCAGCTTTGTTATCTGGCCCCCTGAGATTGGGAACCTGCTGCATCAGAGGGGTCAAGGTGTTCCCGGTCCACTGGCCACAACCCTCTGATGGGTGGTGCCAGACAAAGTGCTTCTTTGGGGCGGTGGCAGCAAGATCTGTGCTCACTCACGTGTTCTAGCACCTGTGGCAGGGTGCTTATGGGGTACCAGCAGAAGTAGAGCTGCTGCATTCCTGTGTGCACTTGTACCTGTGGCAGGGTGCAGGTGGGAGCAGGGTTACCAGTGTCTATGCTTACACTTGCACCATTGGTCACAGGGGAGGGTGCTGGCAGTCACAGGGCTGCTGACCTTTGTGGGCACATTCACCTGTTACCTCATTTAACCATTAAAATGAGGTTAAATGAGGTAACATTTAACCTGTAATTGTAGTTACAATAACAGGCTAATAAATTAGTTACAATTCATTACTATATTATAATTACAATAACAGGCTAATAAATTAGTTCCTTGTTAGGATGTGAAATTTGGGCTCAGAGGCAGTAAATAAATTTCCAGGCCCCATAATCAGTGCGTTTCTTAGCAGCTGTGCACTCTCCTGAGATCCAATGTCCCTTTGAATATCAGTGAGGCAGGAGACAGGCCTAAGCCTGGAAAATTAGATGCCTAGAATAGAATGCAAAAGCCTGGAATGCAAAAGGAGGGCAACGAGCAAATGGAACCTTCCATGGCTTTTGGAGGGGCTCTGGCGCCCTCTGCTGACACCGTGAAGGTTTCATAAGCCAAGGAGTGAGCAGTGTGCTCAAGTCCATTGATCATAAGGGAGGATGTGTGAGCATGCAAAAGGGCACAGAAGGTGGGCAGTGCAGATGAAGAAGGGAAGGGACAAAGGTACAGAAAGAGCCATCTTGGTCCTAGGTGCATGTCAGTCTCTGTCCCCTATCTCTTTGCAGATAACTGGGTTCACTGTCTCTTAATTTCAAGGAAAAGCATGCTTTTCAAACTTCGATGTGCACAGGAATCACCAGGGATTCTGGGGTCGGGGGGTGCAGTCTGGGCTCCAGCCCCAGTGTTTCTGAGTATTAGGTCTGAAGGGGCCTTAGGGATCTGTGCTTTTTAACTACACCTGAGTGATTCTGATTGAGGTGGTTCTTGGACCACACTTTCAAAAAGTAAAACAAAACAACAACACACGCATTAATATTTCAGTTTAAGAAAAATGGCACTTCAGAAACAAACTAAAATTGTGGCTTCTACATTCGGTTTCTAAATAAAACCCCAGAGGAATTCGTAGTTTATTGTGTTATTTCTGCTTTGCCCTGGTTAAGTTAAAGATAAAAGCTACAACTCTACAAAACACACACACCCCAACCATCCTGTTAGCCTAACTCTCCAAGATGAAATTAAAACAACCCAATAGTGTTCAAGTCAGTAAGTCTATTCTTACAAAAGAAAGATTCCAAAACTTGAGGTGTTTGGAAGTATACTCCTAGAGATGTTAATATGTGGACATACACACACACACACACACACACACACACACACACACACACACACAGCCTTCTCTGGTAAAAGAAGGATAAGTGATTCATTAAAAGCACACTGACATTAAAGTCTTTGAGAAGCCAATGGTATGAAAGATGTTTAACTTTATTTGGCTTAATGTACCTGGATCTCCTTGGATCATATGACTTTTTCTTATTTAAAATTTTTTCTTTTGGATATGTATTTATTAAGATCCTTGACTGATGAGTTACAGAAATACTACCTTAGAGCAAGAGGAATGAGAACTAAAGATTTTTCTAGATTCTGAAAAACAATCCCATATGCAAAAAAGAATAGTATTTTCAATAAATAGTGCTGGGACAACTGAATATCCACTTGCAGAAGATTGAGGACTCTACTACCATACACAAAAATTAACTCAAAGTGGATCAGAGACCTAAATATAAGAACTAAAGCTATGAAACTTTTAGAAGAAGAGTTTTGTCTCCTCCCTAGCCTTAGCCCTTAGAAAACTCAGACAGTTTTGTCTCTCCATGGAAGCACATCCAGCATCCTCTTATTCTTCTCGGATAACGGTCTCAGAACCAGGAGTTCAAATAGTAAGTGAATCAAGCATCAAGGATATCCTGTGCTCAGTAATGTGTTTGGTCTCCAAAGTATGTTGTGCTCAAGTAATTATAAGATGAGGTCTTTGACCTTAGAGTTTCCCACCTTGCTGAGCAAATAAAACCCTTCACCCAGGTGACAGGTGATACCAGATAACATAAAATTAAATGTTGAAGTATATGGTCAAGATTAAATTTTATGTAAAAACTAGAGTTTTCTTAAAGAATACAGAAGCTACTAAGACATTCATAAGGGATGTAAACTGAGGTTTTTCGGGTGTGAAAGGCACAAACTATATGTCCCTCAAGTTACGCCAAATCATATTTCCATTCTTTTCTCCCAGTGTCAACAGTAAGTGTGGTTCCCACGAGCTCCTCTCTGGGCCATTTGGGCGACTGCTGTGATGGTAAGGAGGGAGGGTGGGCATGGACCACAGAGGCCATGGAGCCAGCCGCAGGTCTGCTGCTGCTCTTGGCAGATGGTAGCCACCTGCCTTGACCCTACACCCCCATCCGCAGTCCCTGTGAGGGCCTTCCTAGGATAAGGCCTTACAATGACTGGATTTGCAAGCTGCCCACTGACCCACGGCCACTCATGCAATCATGTCCTGGGCTTCTAAGTGAATTCTACTCAAATTCCTGTGCTGAGGCCCCCCTCTCTCTACCTGCCTCCTTCAGTTCTTCAGACAGTCAGGAGAATTGGCCTTAAGTCACTTGCGATGCAGGTAAAAATGCAGATACCCCATCACTTACTGAATCCCATTATCTTGGGGTTCAGGGGAGGTGCTAGAATCTGCATTTTGGTTAAACATTACCTCGCTTAGTACACACCTCCTGGAATCAATTCCAGGTTTACAGGGATGCTGAAGGAGGGATCCATCTGTCAGTCAATATGTATCAAGCATTTGCTGCGTGCCAGGCCTGGAGATGGGGGCCATGAAGATACATAATCTGTCCCCTCAGAGGTTATAACGTGGTGGGGAAGATGGGTTACTCAACAGGTTGTGGTGTGATGTGTTGGGCAGGAAGCCAAGTCATGGTGGTACTCCGCGCTCACACACGCTTGTGATTGGGTGAAATCCAGCTAAACGTTGATTCAAAGAGCCCCCAGGGTGGTATGCAGGGATGGACAAAAGTCCGGCTGCTCTTTCTGCCTTTCTCCAGTAGGGAGTTTCACGAGCTGATTATGAGTAGGGGTCTGTCTCGGTCTTTCCTTTGCTCCAGCTGGAAAATCCACAAATATTTTGGTTGCTGGGTGCCATCCTGGTTTGTTCCAGTCCCTGCACCATGGAGCCTGGGTGTGCTGGGTCTTCAGGGTGGAAGGTGCACTTCCTTTGCTCCCTGGGATGCTTGTCAAGTGAGTACCTCACAAGTGAGGCTCTGTGTATATCGCAGCTCTGCGTTGCTCTCTCATGCTGTCATGAGTGAGGAAGGAGCTTGAAAGCAGAGAACTAGCCCAGGGGGATATTTGATGCTGCAGCCATGGGAGAGCAGGCTCCAGTTGCCACCAGGAGCTCAGCGCAGGACCAGCTACGTAATTCATGGGGCCCAGTACAAAATGTAAATATGGGTCCACTTGTTCAAAAGCTATTAAGACTTGTGAGACACTGATGGGAGGACAGATAACAACAGAGAAGGCAATGCCTCTTTTTTGCTGGACATAATTTGGAGGACCTACTTTAGGATAACTGTGTCTGTCACTCACTCACTCATTCACTGCCCCTGGGGAGAGAGGCCCCAGTTAGGGGAATGTACAAAATTCATCCCTGTTCACAAGGAGCTCACAGTCTGTTCATGCTGAGAACCTGGGGCTAAGGCCAAGGAGCCACGGTGGGGCCTGGGAGAACAGGAAGTCAGCCCCTGAAGGCGGCTTGTGGCCCAGCTCCAGCCACAGCCCAGAGTCCCTGTCCTGCCCTCCAGATTGTCACTTTAATCTTGTGTCCTGAGCTTTCCATCTTGCTGTATGCTAGGGTTAGAAACTAGCTAAGCATCAGTGTCTCTCTGGAAGCTTAAAAACAAGAACAACACACAGATGAGCAGAATAGGATTCACAGGTCTTTAGAGGGGCCAAGAGCAAAGCTTACATTTGTCCAGATCCAGAGGTTAACAACTGCACGGTTGCAGGTCTCCTCTGACCCCAGGGACTGAGACAATCTCCACTTGACAAAATCATGCTGCCTGGGGCTCCTCCCACTTGAGAGCTCTTTAGAGAATCTTCTCCCTGCAGCCCTGCATAGTGCAGCACAGCACCGAGTGCCCCCCACAGCTTCTACTGAGGGGGCCCCCTGAGGAGCTTTGAAAACCACCCAGGCGTGGGCCGCCCCTAAGATTCTGAAAGAGCTGGTCTGGGCTGTTGCCTGGGCACCAGGATTTGTAATGCTCTGCTGTAATTTGTAGTGCCTGACTTGCCCATCTCCCCACCCCATGACACCCTTTACAACTACTGCTCAGGCCATGCTGTAAGTGACACGTGGATCCTAGTGACCCAGACTGACCCCTCCAGAAGCAAGTACTGGGGAAAGGATTGAAAGCTACCCCATCCCTGTCCCAGCCCAGCGCTGGCCCCACCGGACAGTTCACAGAGGGGTGGAGCCTCACCCCACCTCCAAAACTGCTAATATTTTTTTTTTGCCCTCTTCCTGTTACAGTGCCAGCTGGCCACTAGTACCTGCTCTCTACATGGCTCCATGTTCTGCTTTTCTCCACCTCCTTCACCCCTGACCGCAGATGTCTGCCTGCACAGGGCTCCCTGCATGCCTGTCTCAATGGAGCTGCTTTTCTACACCCACTGCCTGCCCACCGGCTTGCCCTCTTGCAACAACTGCTGTCATCACCATTCCCCCCAACTTCCACCTTCTGCCCTCATTCCAGGCCAGCCCTTAACCCCATCCTACCTGCTCATAGGGCATACCTGCTGCTTCTCACTGGGGCCACGCCTCTGACCTCTAGCCAGCTCTGCGGGTGCCTGTGCTGCCTGACTGAGAGCAGCATGGTTGGAGGAACTCCGGACAATCCCCTGCTCCTCTTTTCTAGTGCCGAGGCACTCACTCAGCAGGCTTCTAGGGCCAAAGCAAAACCTTGTTTTTGTGCTCAGCGAACTGAGCCGGATGTTACTGGTTAGTGGTTTTTTTTTTTAAATCTAGTCTTCTTTGGGGTGCAGGGTGAGCCCCCAACAACAGTGAGAAAGAGACAAACTTCACTTTAGAGGATTCTCTGTGCTGTCTGTGCTCCTCCTGCCTCAGTGCCCAGCGCTTCTCACTGCATCCCATGGCAGGTCCAAACCCACCTGGGGACTGAGGATGGGGACTGGGGTTAACGAAGGGCTGAAGAGTGACTCAAATTAGAAACAGTTGGGGCCCAAGAAATAGGCAGCACAGTTGTTTTCCCATCCCAGCTGCATGTTAGAATCACCCCAGGAGCTTTAAAAAATTACCTGTGCCCAGGCCCATTGCTGGCTTAATTGGCCTGAGGTAGGGCCTGGCATCAGAATCAGAGGATCCTAATCTAGCCGAGAGTAAGAACCTGTGCAATGATCTCTGAACTTGGATCCCGCCACATCTGTATAATCTGAGAGTTTGTTAGAAGCACAGATTTTTGGTTCCACCCAGATCTAGTGAATCCAAATCTTTGAGGTTGAGGCCCAGGGATTTGTGTTTTAATAAGCCTTGCAGATGATTCGTAGATGCACAACCAGTGTGTCTGTTCTTAGATTTGCAACCAGTAAATTACAATATGCAATGAAAGGAAAATAAATCAGTGGAGGCAGCATCCTATTTCTAAATCTATCTCATAAAGTATGGGCTCCTAGACCCACAGCATCAACATCTGTGGAGAATTTGTTAGAAAAGGAAATTCTCAGGCCCTGCCTCAGGTCCACTGACTGACAGTCTTGGAATAGGGCCCACTAATGTGTGTTAAATAAGGTCTCCAGGTGATTCCGACACATACTCGAGTTTGAGAACCAATCTACCATCGATCTACCTGCTCCTCACCTGAGAACATTACATAGTTTAAATGTCTGAATAACAAAGGCTCTGTAAGGAAAGGATGGTTGTAGAAGACTGTTTGCAAAAGGGCCTTGAAGTTATTGCTCATAAAATGATGGAATGCTGAGGGCTAGATATCATGCACCACTCTGAAAAGTTCTTTTCCTGAACCCTACACATGTGTTTTGGGAGGAGGCTACAGGCAGTAAGTTCTGGAGGCAAGTCAGTTGGCCTAGTTGAGAGCCTGTGTATCTGTTATAAGTACGTTGTTGTGTGCGTGAAACGGTTTTCAAATTCTAGCCAATAGAGTCTACAGAATTTATTCTGTAGAGAGAATAGAAAAGCAGCTCCATTGAGACAGAGGGGTAGGAGGGTGTTTCAGTCAATTACTCAGTTGCTATTTCTCAGGGCTATTATGTGCCATCAATGGGCTAGTTCAATGAAGGAAAAAAAACTTGTGCGTGTATGTGTTCATATATGTGGCACACACTCTGCCCCACTCATTTGAAAAATTTCCTCGACAGTTGAGTTAATCATGTGCCTTGGTACCCAGCGTATCTTCATGGGCCCATGTAAGGCCCTTCTCTGGGATACATAGGTGTGTATGTCCTTTTATGTATTTTATTTATTCATTCATTCATTCTGAGATGAAGTTTCACTCTTGTCTGGGCTGGAGTCCAATGGCATGATCTCTGCTCACCGCAATCTCTGCCTCCTGGGTTCAAGCGATTCTCCTGCCTCAGCCCCTTGAGTAGCTGGGATTAGAGGCACGTGCCACCACACCTGGCTAATTTTGTATTTTTAGTAGAGATGGGTTTTCTCCAAGTTGGTCAGGCTGGTCTTGAACTCCTGACCTCAGGTGATCCACCTGCCTTGGCCTCCCAAAGTGCTAGGATTACAGGTGTGAGCCACCCCGCCTAGCCCTGTCCTTTTATTTTTATACCCTACTCCCTTTTCCCTCTCACATTCCTGTATACCTTTTTGTGTTGTTGTTTGTATGTGCGCTCGTAAAGCATGTGTTGGTGTCTTGTGTGCATGCCCAGATTTATAGAGTTTGCTGATTTCTGTGATGTAAATACTCCCACTGTGGCCGGTTTCAAGCTATCAATGTGATGTCACTGAATGGCATGGGGAGAAATGTGCTCACGTAGTGGGTTCGCAGGAGCTGGTGGAACCGGCTGCAGCTCTCCACTGTTGGTGCTTAATTGAAGTGCTGGACTAGACTGGCTACTTTGGTATTCTGTAGACCTTGTATGTTTTCATAGATCAAATTCTTCTACCCCATCTATTTCTACTTTGCTTAGTATCGTGGGCCAACTAAGCTTGCTTTATAGCCGAGGATATTGGAATACTTAGAACAGCTGAAGGGCTTTATTAGCGGTCAATAACCAGAACAGCATGCACGTGAAGGGTTTCCTGCTCTTAATAAAACCAGATTATAACACTTTGGTGGAAAATGCATGAAAACTGGTGCTTTAATAGTTGTATGTCATCATTTGGAGGTTCTGGGGCAACTGAGTGAGCTGTGAGCATAAACAGCCTTCTGGTGAAATTCCTGGATGCTTAATCCTCAGAGAGCACTCATTCCATGGTCATTAAAATACAGCCTGAGACCTTCTTGGCCTCAAGGTGTGATTGCAAACTCAGAGGTAGCCTCTGGAGTGTGACTCGCTTTTTCTATGTGGAGGATTTGTTTCTACCCTTAAGTGCTGCATTTTCCTGGAGAAGTCGTATGGGCTAGATATGATGTTGAAGAGAAATATGCCGCCCAGTGCTCTTGGGCTGCTAAAAGATGGCCAGAATCTTGGGGGCAGACTGAGAAAAGGTAAACATAGAAATTAACTTTTTCTAAATGAATTACATTTGGTAAAATGTAATTCTTTCTTTAAAGCTGTGGTTATAGAGGGTCTGTTCCTGCCTCTGCTCCCCCACATTCCCTCTTATGTCCTCATCTCCATGACACTAAACTGGGAGTGCGTGTGTGTTTGAGGGGTGGTGGGAGGCCCCACTGTGGCACTATGAGAGGTTCATTCCCCCTGGAGAAGGGGTGGGAAGGTCCGGCCACATGGAGTTCCACAAAGAAGGTTTGTGGCTCAGGAGCTTGAAACTATAACCAGAGTTGACTAAACAAGCGTTACTAGCCACTCAAGACTGGCTTGATTTGTAATTTGGGGGCACAAAGCTAACAGACTCTACCCTAAATAGTGAGATGGGTTATTAACAATCTGTGCTTCAACTCAAACAGAAAACCATATCCAAAGTCATTTCTGTGTAATTCACTCCATAAGCAAATCAAACCTGTTCTGATGATTTTGAGCCCATCCTTGTCTCTTTTCAGGCACATGCTTGACCGTGGAAAACCCCTCAAGTAAGCAATGTGTGAACCTCTAGGTGAGCCCCATTTTAAGAAAACCCTGATGCTGACTTGCAAATTTAAACAGTTTAATGAGAGTACGATTATGAATATTACAAAAGGAAACACATTTGTTTATAACATGATTTGAGTGTTGATACAGATCAGTTTTCATCTGACACCTCCGGAAATATTTCTGTAATGTAAAGGAAAGCACATTGGCATTTTCAGTGAATTTAGATTCCTAACCCCAAGTCTGGAGAGCATCTTCCCATAACCCAAAAATAAAACTTTATAGAACGTTAACATTCTCCTGCCTCTTCTCGGGTAACCCTTCCATCCTTGACTTAAAGTAATTACTTGTTGTCATGCTGATTTCATCAGACTATAGAAGAGAGAGAATAATCAACACTTCTGAGGTGGAAAGGACTTTCACATCCCTCCCTGTCACGAAACTGATTAAGAAATTGAGGCGGAGAGTGGGGAAGGACTTGCTCAACATGGTAGGGGCTCATTAGCAGCAGAGCTGGGGCAGAACCAGCCCTCTTGCCTTCCGGGCTAATGCACAGCTCCTGGTATTGTGCTTTCCATATTAAATGACTGAGTTGTGTGACCATGTCGCTGACCTCTATCCCTTTCTTGGTGACTTCTCTTTAAGGATGAGGCTTATTTCACAGAAGAGGGCAAGTTCCCCTCAAAGGGAGCTCTTATGGAACAAACTATGGGTATAAAGTTTCAACTAAACATATCTTTGAACAGTGTTGTGCATCTTAGAAAAGAGAGGTTCTGGAATGGTGACTACATACATGTTTCTTTGTGTTTGGGGAGAGAGTCCCAGAGCAGACCGAAGGGAAGGCTAAATGGTCTCTTATCCTGGGGACCTGGACTGCCTGCTGAAGGCTGAATTTACAGTGATGTGTTTTAGAGAGGGAAACTTAGGAGATGTCGTAGGCCTGGTACTTTGTTATGATTGATGCCCTTCTGTTTCTCTCCTGGGACAGGTAGTAGATGCGGTTGGCCTCTGGGTAGGTGACTTTGCTGAGCGGGAGCTTGTAGATGGCGGGGTTGTTGGTCGTCAGGAGCAGGAAGGTGAGAGCTGAGAGACAGAAGGGCCAAGTGCAGGGTGGCAATCCAAACTGGGGGGAAAGAACACAGATAAGCCTTGGTCATATCAGGTGCTTGTGCTGTTTTAATCAGCCCTTATCAATCACCTACAGCCCTGGGGACAGGAGGGGCTGCTTTATGGGCATTGATGAAGATACTTCATTGATGACCAATATAAATAAAATCATGCCAGTGCTATTCATTTGCATTATAACAGGTGAACACACAATCTTCAAAATGCAGCCACTGGGAACCCTAATAGTTGGGCTAATATGCCCTTATGTAGAAGTCATCAAAGCATAATATGCCTTTTGTAGAAGCTGTGTTTTGTCAGAAGCTGTGTTTCTGGCCAGGTTAGACTTCTAACTCTAGGAACTATGGTCATCCTGTGTCTTCTTCCATCAGCCCCTGTTGGAGAAGTGTCTTTTGCATCTAGTACAATGAGTACTAGACTCATCACAAAACTGTACAACATCAAGTGTTTAGCTGAGGTGTGCACAAATACAATGAGGCCCAGAAAAGAGATTTAGTTCACTGGGGAAGACAGGATAGTATCAGGGAAGGCAAATTCTACTGCTTAGAAAAATTCCTTCCTATGCTAAGTCCAAACCACCCATTTTCACTAAAGGTAAGGGAGAGATTTAGGCAGGTGTGACTAGAATGCCCACCCCCTCCTTATCCACAGGATCACCTGGACTCCTCCTGGTTGTCCGCGCAAAGTGTGCCCTTGTACCCTTATCTGAGAAGGGGAGGCACCAGCTGCAAGTGGGGCCCTGAGCCCTCTGCACTGGGGTTGGGGGCCAGCATGGGCTCCTCCTGACCTCACACATCACCCTACTGGAGCCCAGATGAGGAAGGGGTTCCCAGACTGGCCCGTGACCTTAAGCTTCAGCTCTGGCTTCTCTCTGGCCTGGCTGGGGCTTCACTCCCCTTCTTCTATGGAGGGGAGCTGGTTAGTTGCCGTGGGGCAAGGATATATGCTGGCTCACAAGCTAGCTGGGCAGACACACACAAATTAAATAATAAATATTTAAAAATATTTACAGAAGACGATAGAGAGGAATTTGATTTACAAGATAATGCTCCTCAAATTGTCCTCTAAGGAGCTCCTGGCCTACTGATGATAGGAATGGATTGGCCCATAGTTGAAATGTAAACTTTTAGGGCCTGGCTCCCTCTGCCTAGCAGGTGCTAAAGTGAGTAGTGTGACTTGAAATGAGGGAGATGAACTGGGGAATGGTTCTTAGAGGAGAGAGGTTTTCTGCAGGTTTGGGGGAAACCAAGAGGACACCAGGAAGGATGTTGTAGGCATGTTCTGAACCTGTGTCGACTCACCACAGATAACATGTTATCCAGGGCAGCACCCAGATAGGCAGCAAACAGTGCTAGGAAAAAAAAAAAAAAACAAGAAATAGACCAGTAACTATTTAATAGCACCTCGAGATTGGTCTACATATTCTCTTCCCATCAATTTTATGCCACAAATGCTATCTCTAAGATTTTTTAAAAATTTGAGTTATGTTTCCATTCCTTGGCAGCTTTAAAAGTGTTAAATTCCATGCAAATGCCGGCGCAGCGAAGACAGCAGATGAACTTGTTAAAAAGGGCCAGAATTGAGCTGTTACAGTTCTCTTGGGTCCCACCACCTTGCATTCCAGTAAAGGAACATTTAACAGCATAAACCATAAATGAAAATTTTACTATACGGCGAAGGCAAGTGAATCCCAGAACTCCCTACAGGAATATTTCATCACAAGTTATTAACATAATATGGGTTTCTAGGGAAGAGCAGCATTCTGAAAGCTTGAAGAAGACTCGACATGCCCAGTGCCTTGTCGTGTAGCCCCTACGGAAGGCACGATGAGGCTGAGCACTGGGAATGAGCCCAGTGTCGGCAACAGGGGAGAAGCTATTAAAGTGTGCTAGTGTAATTGGCCTTTGCTTCCAAACCCTTCATTTCTCACTGAGAGCATCCCAGTTGTCCTTAGGATTATATTAACAAGAGCTGACCTTTATTAGTGTGTTATTGTATGCCCAGCTAGTAGCAATACTACCATAGCTTTCAGCATTCCTACAGTGTAAGCACTATTATTGTCATCATTTCACACATGAGAAAACTGAGATTCACAGAGGTGAAATAATATGACTGTTTGGCCTGTATTTCAGTTGGAGAAGTCTCTTTTGTTTTGGAGGTGGAGATTCAAGGTGAAAGAGTAGATGAGATTAAAGAATGAGTTACACAGCCGGGAGTGGTGGCACATGTCTGTAATCCCAGCATGTTGGGAGGCTGAGACAGGAGGATCACTTGAGCCCAGGAGTTTGAGACCAGTCTGGGCAACAAAGCAAGATATCATCTCTACAAAAACCAAAAACATTAACTGGGTGTGGTGGCATGTGCCTGTAATCTCAGCTACTTGGGAGGCTGAGGCAGGAGGATGGCTTGAGCCCAGAAGTTTGAGGCTGCAGTGAACTATGATCATGCTAGTTACTATGCTCTAGCCTGGGTGACAGAGCAAGACCTGGTCTCAAAAAACAGCAAACAAACAAACGAAAGAGAATGAGTTCCATGAGTTATATGAAGTGGAGTGTGCGGCTGTCAATGGGCATCACAGGTCACACGAGGCAGCTTATTCTCTGAGACTGAACAGGAGCCCATGCCATCCTTTGTGTTTGCTGAATCCTCATTAATTAACATACATCATTTAACTAGAGATAATAGAGCTTAGCGCTTACTGGATATTCCCTATGTGTCAGCATTATTCTTATCATGTTCACAAATGATCTAATTTGATCCTGACAACAGCTGTAGGAGTTGGGCACTGTGATTATCAGGCATTGAGAGTTCAAGCAACTTGCCCAGGATTACATGGCTAACCAGTGGCGGAGCCCCAGCCATCTGGCTCTGGGAGTGGGCTCTTAACCCGCCTCTCAGATCTGAGGTTGAAAAGACAGAGTCAAACCAAGCACCACCAAGGCCCCAGGATAAAGGGGAGCCAGATGGCCCGAGAGGGACTCTGGGCTTGGTCTGTGAAGAATGGAAGATTCCAACTCCATCCATCTTCCCTGGAATCCAGAGCCAAAGGATTCATTCTCTCTCCCTCTTCCCCCACTGATATTTGCTATTTTATCAAATTCGGTGGTGTTACTAGCAGGAAAACCCTCTGAAAACCCCGCGTGGACTCCTGTGTGGCTGTAGGGCTTGCAGAGTTGGGAGAGAGGAGGAAGGCTAGAAGAAGGAAGACGAAATGAGACATGCAGCTGCCTGGGCTGGAGGGAGAACTGTCTGTCTCAGATGATGTGCAGAGCAGGCTGTGGTGGAAGGAACCTTTGTGACAGGATGCCTGGCCACCTGGCCTGTCTTATTCATCACTGACTGTGTGATGTTGGAAAAGGGCCTAACTGTTCTGGGCTTGAATTTTTTCACTGGTAGAGAAAGCACTGGCTTCAGGAAACAGTGTGGTGTCCTGAAAAGAGCACAGTCTTTTACAGTCAGGCAGATCTGACTTCAAGCAATGTATTTAGCTTCCTTTAGCCTCATTTCTCCATCTGTGAAATGGGGGTATTAATATCATCCACACACTTTACAGGGCTGGAGGGAAGATTAAATGAGATGGCCTGTGCCAAGGTTTCACAGCTCCAGCTCCATGGACACCTTGGACGGGGCAATTCCTTATTGTAGGGGGCTGTCCTGTGTATTGTAGGGTGTTTAAGAGCATCTCTGGCTTTTACCCATTAGATGCCAGTAGCACTTCCCCCAGCCTCAGGTATGACACACAAAAATGTCATCAGACATTGCCAAATGTTCCTGGGGAAGGGGAAAATCACCCCTGGTTGAGAACCACCAGGGTAATATCTGACATAATTTGGGCATTTAAGATTTGTTTGTTGAACATGAATATTCCTTAGTGAATAAGCAGAACTTGGAGTTGGTATCCAGGGATATCCTGTAATGTCCTTTCCCAGCTGGTATCCTAGATATCCTTGTCCTCTGAGACTCTGGACAGAAGTTACAGCTCCAGGCTTCAGATGCAGCCACCTGCCCACCCCGCTATGCCCCCCACCAACTCCCCAACCGGGCCACCTGCTCTGATCTTACGTGGAGTTCGTGGGCCACTAAGAGAGCCTAGAGTGGCACAGTCTTGACTCTGAATCTAAAAATTTCAGGACTCCTTGACTTTTCATTTCTAGCATTCAAACTTTTAATTTTTAATGGGATGAGGCCCAAACCAATTTAATAATATAAATGATGACATATTTTAAAGATAGCTGAGCATTTAGAATTTTTGTCATTGGGACATTTTTATGGAAGGAAGGAACTTAGGCATAGGTCTAGTTTCAGATCATGTAAAAATGCCAGCCTATTAAGAAGTTAAAGTTAATTTAAATTAAAATATTAACAGTGACATTTATTTCCAGTGGGGCTGTTCTGCCTGTGAAGGAGCTATCATTCCCTCCTGCTCTCACTGCCTCCTGGTTGCCTATCAATGGGCCCTACACACAAGTAAGCTTGACTACACGTTCCAGATTTTCTAGATGGCCTCAACTTCTTTTTTTCATTGAACCTATAAAAACATTTGTTTGTGAGGCTGAGTGGGCAGATCACTTGAGCCCAGGACCAGCCTGGGAAACAGTGCAGCCCTGTCTCTACAAAATATATATATAAAAATTAGCTGGGCATGGTGGTGCATGCCTATAGCCCCAGCTACTCAGGAGGCTGAGATGGGAGGATCACTTGAGCCCGGGAGGTTGGGGCTGCAGTGAGCCGTGATCATGCCACTGCACTCCAGTCTGGGCGACAGAGCAAGACCCTGTCTCAAAACAGCACCAACAATGAAATGCCCCCCAAACTCTACTTGTATATGTTATAGACTGCTTTCCCATTTTTAGTCTATAAGTATATCACTGGATGCTTCCAGATCTTTCTTTAACTTGTAGAAGGAGGGTTGACTCTACCTCTGCCCACAGGCAAGTCCTTTTACCTCCCTTAGCCTCAGGCACCATGGCTATGAAATAGAGCTGGAGTTTTCAGCTTCTTAAAATGATATAATGAAGTAATATTTGGAAAAGTGTTTTGGTGAAAACCAATAAATGTCAGATATTATTACTGTGTAGTCTGTCTGAAAGTTCAAGGATCCACCTAAAAGGGCTTAAAATTCACTTTAGTGTATTTTCATGTTTCCTGAAGTCGTCAGGCCCGTTGGCACTTTTGGAAGATGATGTGACTCAGTTTCATTGAAGCCAATGAGTGCGCCTTGGTTTATGAGAGGCTTCAGAGAGAGGTGCCATGCTGGAAAAGGGGGCGGGGAGTTTGAGTTTGGACTGAGGAAGACCTATCTTCATGTCTCAGCCTTGTCTTTTACTACGCAGTTGAGCCGCTTCACCTCTTTGACAAGGCTGGGACTTGGGGAGGTGAGTGAAGCACCTGGGGTGCAAAATTTCAGGTGGCCTTCACTCTCAGGGTCACGGGGATATGTCAGGGTCATCACTTGCTTGACCCTGAGAGTAAGCACCTCCTTAAATTTTGCATCCCAGCTGTCTCCCTTGTCTCACCTTAGTCTTGCTCTTTGACACAACTTTTCCTCGTTTGTAAAATACGAATAGTAATACCAACCTTGGAGAATTAGTGTTAAAGGTAGAGACACGAGGTATTTAAAATTCCTACTTCAGCCGGGCACGNATTAGTGTTAAAGGTAGAGACACGAGGTATTTAAAATTCCTACTTCATAGTGGGTGTTAGGTGAATGGCTACCTTTTATTTGGGCAATATGACAGCTACTATTTTTTTTTAAAAGTAACTACAGTGTGCTGGCCTTAGGTTGGGGTAGCAAAACGTAATTTTAAGAAGAGCAAATGAAAAAGACAGCAGCTTTACCCTTCGTATCTTGTTTAGAGTTTGTGGTGACTGTCATAAAATGCAAAAGAAAATATATCTACAAATTATCTTAAGGAAACAAATATATGGCCATAGCTGATCCAGAATATCTTCCCTAGCAAGAATATTTGGAAAATTTTTATTATAAATGTATTTTTAAAAATAAGTTTATAGGCTGGGTGCAGTGGCTCACGCCTGTATCCCAGCACTTTGGGAGGCCGAGGTGGGCGGATCATGAGGTCAGGAGATCGAGACCATCCTGGCTAACACAGCGAAACCCCGTCTCTACTAAAAATACAAAAACATTAGCCAGGCGTGGTGGCGGCGTCTGTAGTCCCAGCTTCTCAGGAGGCTGAGGCAGGAGAATGGTGTGAACCTGGGAGGCTGAGCTTGCAGTGAGCCGAGATCGCACCACTGTACTCCAGCCTGGGTGACAGAGCAAGACTCCATCTCAAAAAAATAAAATAAAATAAGTTTATATAGATAATGTTCACAGAGTCTACGGATGTACTGAAATAGAACTTCAGTTTTAAATGTTCTGCTCAAAAGGAGTTTTGTTTGGTTTCTGTTCATATAACATCAAGAAATAAAGGATGGTCAAGGATGAGGACATATAAATCTAACAACTTGTTAGAGTTGATCTAATTTCCTGGGACTCTGAACCAATACATAACAAACAGGGGTCATTTGAAGGGCCACAGCTAATGTTTGAATGCTTAAGGTGAAACGCTGTAGATGATGTAAATCACCCAATTCCATATGTAAGGAGTAACCTGCATAAGAGTTGCTCGGTCAGTTTGCTCCAACCCCCGCCAGGAGAGTAGCAATCATAGGAGACAGCCCAGGAACAACACCCAAACCTCCACCACTGTCTTCATGTGACTGAACATTGTGTATTCGGTGAAAATAGCGTTTAATCTATTAATTACTAAATAACCATGGAAGACAGTTTTATGTAAAAACCCTTTTATAAAGGAAACAAATCCTCCCATCCATATTTGGGGGAGTAGCAGAATTTTCTCGGGGTGGTTTTCTCTGCCAGGATAGAAAAAGGTCTCATCTGAGGTCATCAGGGAATTCTGTGGGCAGTACCTACCGCAGGCGATGGCGAGGAGGTGCGTCTGCCAGGTGATGACGTAGAACATGCCTCCTATCGCTATGCATGCAAGGGTGCTGTTGAAGCCACACAGGCCGAAGTAGATGGAGTCAAAGGGCGTCGCAATACTGAGCGCTGTGAGAGAAGGCAGGCATCAGGGTTGAGTCTAGGGTCTTATGGGGCCCATCTGCTGGCCCTGAAACCTACCACAGTCCTCAAAGCCCAGAGCCAGTTATCTTCTTAGGTAGTTATACAAAAAGGACTTATGGCTTTATTCTGTGAAAAAAACATCTAAAGGAAACAAATGGCCATAGAGTCCCATGAATACTAGCAGTTAAGCTGGCATGGGTTGAAGAGCTGCTTTGAGTAAGGACAGAAGTCTGATTTAAACAGCCCAGAGAATATCCTTCCCCTGCCAAGAAAGAGAACCTCTCCTTCATCGATACCTTAATTCTCTAATGGAGAACAAATCTTTCTTGTTGTCACTGGAGATGACTTAACATGTAAATATGCCTGGAAGAAACTTCTCCCACACTTTAAATTTATACTAAGGTGTAAATGACTAACACCAAAGCCTTTCTTGAGGGCAGCTGTAGCTCAGAGGAGGATAAAGGGACTAGACCAAAAATAGAGTAACAGGGTACAACAGAAGGAGGGAAAGTTCACAGGAATCAGCAGGTGTAGTGTTGAAGATGAAAGCCACCATTTTATTTGGAGCCAGCCCCAGGCTCTAACCCCCTCACAGCCCAGGGAAGTGAGGACACAGACCTGCTAGCATCCCCACGGTGGATCCAATTGCTGCATGCAAGCAAATGAGAGGTGAGGATATGAACAGAGCTGTGAGAAAGATGCCTCCAGTCCAGGGGTTATCACAGCCATACACTTGGCCAATTCCAACGGGGATGGCTCTCAAAAGCTGTAGGCACAACAGGATTACATGCTTATTATGGAGGCAAAAGAGACAACTTGACCTTGGCTGCAAGAGACTTGGCACCGAACCCTCCCTGCTAACATTTTGCAACAGATGTCCAAGATTTTTATTTCTATTCAAATAGGTTAACCTTTAACAGGAACAAAAGCTTTATTATCTTAATATTGAGTTCTTAGAACACTGATGGATTAGGATGTTGAGTTTCCTTTATTTAGAAATATGAGTGTAAGACATTTATTCCCCAGGGAAGAGAACCTGAAAACCTTTCAAAGTAGGGTACTATTCTTTAGAAAAGTAATATATGTCTGATCAAAGTTGGGGTTTAAAAACCCTTTGCGATTTTTTTTTTTTTTTTGAGATGGAGTTTCACTCTTGTTGCCCAGGCTGGAGTGCAATGGCACAATCTTGGCTCACCGCAACCTCCACCTCCCAGGTTCAAGAGATTCTCTTGCTTCAGCCTCCCGAGTAGCTGGGATTACAGGTATATGTCCCCATGCCTGGCTAATGTTGTATTTTTAGTAGAGATGAGGTTTTTTCCATGTTGATCAGGCTGGTCTTGAACTCCTGACCTCAGGTGATTCGCCTGCCTCGGCCTCCCAAAGTGCTGGGATTACAGGCGTGAGCCACCACGCCTGGGTGTGATTTTTTTAAAAAAGCTAAAAAGATGATGAGAAGGCGAAATATTAGACAAAAAAATGATCCTGTGTGTTTTCAAGAACAACATGTTTGGGGTGTGATTGTGTTAGTAAGGTCTGGAGGAGGAACTGGACTAGTATCTATAGGAGGGGCCAGGAGAAGGTAGTATCGCCCAGCATCTGCTGTTTTGATTAGTAAACCCCCGGGGCACCCTGCTTGATTCCATCCTCTACCTATCTCCGGGGCTGGTGGGACCTGTCTGAATGGAAAAGCACTTGAAAAAGTCTGGTGCCATGTGGGCACCTGCACAAGGGTCCTAGAGTTCCTGGAAATGCCAGCTTCCCCAGCCACAGGGACTGTCTTTTGGAGGGTCTGGCCAAGGCCCTTGGGCAGGAAGCTGAGGAGAGGCAGTGTCCTGGGGCGAGTCTGTGTATAGGTTATGGCAAGGATGATCTTCTCTAGAGAGCTCTTCCCACTGGGCATGGCGGGGGAGGGAGATCCTGCCGCTCGGGGGCCCTCACACCATAGTGAGTGTGTGTACAGGAGACCGGCTGAGTGAGTTAGGCTTTGGGCTCGGTCTCCTGTTACCCAGGGCAGAGAACAGAATGAGGGCTCTGGCCTCACTATGCAGGACAAAGGGGACAGGCGAGAGAGAGTTGTATATACAGAGGCAGCAGCATGGGCAGTTTTGTTCCCAGCCAGTTGCACCCTTCAGGGGGCTCTCAGTGGTCACAAGAGCAGAGGAACCTGTGGGGACTCAACATTACTGGGAAGTTTAGATTCTCCCTCTGAAATTCACCGCTTATTTATCAGAAACTCAAGGCTCTAATTTGTCAAAAAGACAAAACATATGAATCATTGCTATAATCTATTCAGTTGGCCAGAAAGTTACTTCTTAAAGAACAATGCCACAAAATTGAATTTTTCTTTCCTGGAACGCTGGTGGAGTGGTGGTGGTGGTGGGGGTTCTCAAGTGTTTGTACAAGATCATTCATTGTTTTTCCATTTCTATAAAATTTCAAAATATCTTCTCAACCGAAACTGTGACAGAGAATGCAATATCTAAAATCTGCATTTTCTAACATCTATTTCCCCTTAGCATACCACTTAGAGCAAGTTTGTCTCCAAAAGATATTAATTGGGTAGACTAAGAATGGGCAGCTTAAGAAGCTGAACTGCCAGCACAGCACCTTTTCTTGTTTCTGGTCCAAGAAGGTCCTCTCACACCCAAAATGATCAACAAGGATGCAACTAACACAAATAGTTCTCAGCCAGGTGCAATGGTTGACACCTGTAATCCTAGCACTTTGGGAGGCTGAGGTGGCATGATCGCTTGAGGCCAGAGGTTTGAGACCAGCTTGGGCAACATGACAAGAGCCGATCTCTACAAAAAAATATAAAGAATTAGCTGGGCCTGGTGGCACATGCCTTACGTAGTCCCAGCTACTCAGAAGGCTGAGGCGAGAGGATCGCTTGAGCCCGGGAGTTTGAGGCTGTAGTGAGCTGTGATTGTGTCGCTGCACTCCAGCCAGGGTGACAGAATGAGACTCTATCTCCGAAACAAAAAAGAAAAAAACCCAAATCGAATAGTTTTCTTGCTAAATACTGGTGCTTCTCAGTGTAAATTCAGGGCTCTTTCTACTACACCACACTGTTGCTTACTGTGGAACGCTGAGAGAAATGAGGCATCATTATTTCAGAGAAAGTTCCTTCAACAAGCCCAAGTGACTTTGTGGTCAGATGATGAGTTGCCAATAACGAAGTCTCAGAGTGAGTGCCAGATTGTGGGGCCGTTTCGTGTAACGGAAAGTAGGAGGGCCTCGGAGAAAACATGCCTAGTTAGATAAGGCGGCTGGCTAATGGGCACATTTCTCCAGGCTGACTTAATGCTGTGAGTGCAGCTTCTTCTTAATCACCTTGGCTGACTTCCAGAGGTCAGGATTATATACAGAATACTTACTAAAAAAAAAACTTTAAAAGCTCTGTTATATGTTTCTTAATGAAAGAACACCTGTGCTTTAAAACCAACAGCGTGGTGTAGTAGAAAGGGCCCTGAGTTTACACTGAGAAGCACCAGTATTTAGCAAGCAAACTATTTGATTCTGGGGTTTTTGTTTTTGTTTTGGAGATAGAGTCTCATGGAGTGCAGTGACACAATCACAGCTCACTGCAGCCTCAAACTCCTGGGCTCAAGAGATCCTCCCACCTCAGCCTTCTGAGTAGCTGGGACTACAGGCATGTGCCACCAGGCCCAGCTTTGGCGAGTGAAGGGAATAAACTCTGGAGGTTGGAACAATGACTTCTTAAGCTAATAGATGGTAGCATGATGTGTACGACTTGAGTGATTCCGTGTGCTTGAATGAAATAAAATGCACAATGTAAGCTGTAAGCGTCAAAAAGACTTTTTAAACATCCACAAAGAGCCCAAGCCTGGAAGTCAGGAGGCTGAAGTTCTAGTCTTGACTGTGCTCCTCCCTAATTGGTTGTAAGACCTAAGGCAGGTCTCTTAACTCAGCCTCAGTTTCCTTCTCTGTACTATCATAAGGTGGGACCAAAACTAGCCCTTTTTGCTCTCAGAAGTAGAAAAGGGTGGTAGCTCATGAGATATGTATGTAGCATGCCTGGTACCATGTAATTGTTAAGAATTATTACTTGTGGATGTTTCTGATGTGCAAAATATGCAAATGCCATTAATATCCAGTGTGGATAGACACTGCCCTTCCTCCTTCCATGATACATACCAAGGGCACTTGGACCTCTGACCAGGTGATGTTGGGTGTGGCGGATGCAGGCTGCACCAGCGTCGTGGGGAAGAAAAGGTTGTAGTGACCCGTGGCTGCCAGGTACAAAGTCACAGTGATATTGAAGGGCAGTGTGAAGACTGGGAGGTCCCACTTGCTGAAGATGGTACCCAGGGCGCTGGAGAGGATGGGGCTGACGGCAGAAGAGATGCTGGTCAGGAAACCGCCTGGTCATAACACTAGACTGCTGCAGTGGGGGCTCCCTGTGCCTTCCTAGAGAGGAGCAGCCTGCTGGGTATTCTCTGGAGCCTGACTGGCTCTGAGCAGGTCTTTCCCCGGGCCTCTTCCTCCCTGCACAGTGACAGGGTGGGGCACCCAGACTCAGCTTCAGAAGGAGATACAAGGCAGGCGGTCTTAGAACTTCCTTCAGGAGTCCTACAGCTCCATCTCCAGGCATCAGGAGAGAGGGCAGGTTGGGGAGGCAGAGGAGAGGGAATCACATTCATTCAACAGATGCTTTTTGAGTGGCCGTGTGCATTGGCTTTGTGGCCAGGGTGCCCTGTGTTTTCTCAACATGGGGTAGAGCAGGCACTGAGGGCTTACCTGTGGCTGGGCCTTCAGCCTACCCTGGGAGGTGGTTTTGGTCTGCACAGGAGTGCCAAGGATTTAGAAAAGCTGGGGTGGGGGAGGGTTGAAAAGATTTCGAGAAACTGACAGGACCCTATAGTGCAGCTCTTAACCAATGTGGGCCTCGGTTTCTTTCTCTGTGCTCTCGCAGGGTGAGACCAAAAACCCTTTAGATTAAAAAAAAAAAAAATACTAAAGAGTGGTCACTAATGGGATACTGTGTATAGACCTAGCATGGGGCTGCCATGGTATAAACTTAGTCATTATTTTCAGTGGGCATTTCTGATGTGCAAGCTAAATACATCCCACTTTAGCATCACGTTTAGACAGACGGTCATGGGCTTGGGATGAAAAGGTTGGTGGCCTTTGATATGAACCCACAACCCCTCAAAAGCAAACTTACCAAGACATGGACATGATGATGACGGGGAGCAACAGCCACCAGTAGTAGTCACCTTTGTCTGAGAACACGGCCATCAGCAGCCCCACCAGCACCCCATTGTAGCCGTGAAGTCCTGCCGCGATGGCCGACCTGGCAGGAGAGGGAGGGGCAGGTGGAGCAGGGGCTTCCCCAGGGCCTTTTACATTTTCCTATTGAGGCAGATTCTTTTTACCTGGGACCTGACTACATACACCTTCAAACAGACCAAGCTTCTGGGAGTGGGGAGGGAAGACAACCCTATGAATCTTTCATCTTTCTCTAGACCATGTGTTGCTATGACAAAACCAGGGAACAGTCATTTTTAGTTATCAGTGTCCTTATTTTGAGGGTTTCTGAGCTGGGAAGAGGGAGAATGGTCCCCATAGGGAGTGACTTCTTGGCCGCATGCTTGGACCCTGAGCCTCTGGGACTTACTTGTCTTGATTCAGGATGAGGGCTGTCAAGGTGGACATGATGGTACCTAGGCAGCCTGAGATGGCCCACCAGGGGTTCTGGATGAAGAGGCCGAGGATGATGAGGATGCCGCTGAGGGGGTTGTTCACAAACATCACTTGAGATGTGCCTCGGAGGACCCAGTCAACGAACTGGAACACTGGGGACTTGTCTGAAATGGAAGCAGGGCAGGAAGTAGGCGAGTGCTCTGTGTGGGTGGCCGTAAGTGGGCAGGCAGAGGGTGCGAGGGCATCTGGATGTCTGAAGTGGGTTTGCAGAGAGCCCGCCACCTGCTGTCACCTGCCACCAAAGACGGTAAATAAAGAACCCAAGAGAGCATCTGACTGCCAAGGAAACTCTCGAGGCCCGTCTCAGCCGGATGTGACCTTCAGGCTGGTTTTGTGGCAGGGGGGATTAGGTGCCCTGAGCTGTCTCTGTCCCCTATGGTGGTACTATGAATTTTCAAGAAAATGTTCTTGCTGCATAGAGGGCATTAAACCCATGGGCTGAGCTCTGGAAGGAGTGCTAAAGAGAACCTATTGGCATGGCAGACACAGTTCTCCCACGAGCCATTCAGATGGTGTTTTTCTAGAATGCTGGCTCTAGAATCCCAATGCGAAAAACACCCGTCTGCAATATTTAGATGGGATATTTGAGATACCAGAAGTGTTATGTTCAGAAATGAGAGCTCATGAGCTCACACTCTTACATGTATTGCTATTTATATTCCAAGAGGCTGTATGTCTGTTATAACAGCAGAACTCCCAGCTTTCAGGAAAGACCACAGTAACCGAGCGCATTCTAGTCTATAGGGAACCCCCATGGCAATAGGTTTCCTGGCGATGGGTGGAGGTGACTTTTTAGGGTCAGGGTCCGTGTTGCTCTCATAAAATTTTACCTTCGAGTCCCTCTCCACACTCCTTCATCTCTCCTGTGATGTAGCTGAGGGCTTTGCTAACCCTTTTCCCACCAGCAACCATAGAACTCCGAATCCAGGATGTCTCGGAAATGTTTGTTTCCACTTTTATCTCAGCGCTCTCCTCCATGGTGTCCAGATCCTGTCCAGGACAGAGATAGGCAAGAGTCTCCCACATTTGGTGGTTCTTACACTGAGAATTCATGCTCGTGGTCAGTCAGGGACCAAATAAGATTGTCATTTGGTATTTCATTAAATTACAATTTAACATTCTCCCTGTTTCTGTAGATTAGACTGTCTTTTGTTTGACACGTTACCTCATCTAATAGGTTAACTACTGTGAGGCACAATAAGATAACATCTTGACTCTCATTCTGTAGATGAGGACTCTGGCATGTGCAGGTTCTCATTTTTGAAGGTCAAGGTCAAACAGCAGAACTGAGTTAACCACATATTTTTAGTCTTTTTTTTTTTTTTAAATAAAACATTAATAGTCTTTCCAGAAGAAATGCCTTTCTCCCTGGCATGTCCAGTCTTTAAGATATAACTGTTCATAAACATAAGGGTATGAAATTGAACATGGGAAGATTCTGTTTTTGAAAACAGGCACCAGCTTATTTCCTAAATGCTTGAATACTGGGTTTAAAGGAAGCCTGATAATAATTCAAATAAAAGGAATATGAAAAGTCACAAAGTAAACTGTGAAAGAGACATTTTTGTCCCAGGTAATTACATTTCAGAAAATATGAAGGCAAGAAAAGTTTGCCTATATCGGAGAACCTTGTTTACAGCTCTCATCTCCTTCATCTGCTGTGGGCTCTGTGACTGCAGGGTGCTGTCCCTGATCCAGGACACTCAGTACTCACAGGCAGCTCCACTGTGGGCTTCTGGTGTTGATAGGGAAATGGGTCTTTGGTTTGTCTCTCCTGGTGGTCGCCTTTTCCAAACACTGGAGTTAGAAGGAAAGAGGACCATCAATTAGGACACCTCTACTCTGGCACCTCAGAAGCTAATGTCCTGCAGGGCTCAGGTGTTAGACTAAGCAGTATTTCCTGTTTCTCCTGAGGAAGCACAGCATCATGGAGCCTTGCAGCAGCTTGAAGCCTCTTTTGTTCTTTTACTGGTCATGGATCCATCTGGGCCCTCGCTTTGGGGAAAAAAGTATACATCTTCATATAAACAGGGCATGTTACAAGGAATTTAGGGAGCTCAGAGATTCCACTATTAATTAAGAAGCCCTCATTGAGCTCAACCTTGATATTTTTTTAGATGAGAAAACAGCAGCCTGGAGAGACAGTGACTTGTGCTTGATCCCGGAATCCAGGGCTCTTTCTCCTGTTCCACATGGGGAACTTGCAGGTGAACAAACAAAACAAAACAAACAAACAAAAACTTGGATGTTGTTGAAGCCCTTCACTTCCTGTTCATAAAGTATTAAGCTGCCTGAGCCATGAGCCATGCATGATCTGTGTTTGAATTTGCCCATGATTCTCCTCACCTGGATGACCTCAGGCTGTTCTGTTTTTGTTGTTGTTGTTGTTTGTTTTGTTTTTTAAGGTATTGTAGTAGCAATGGCTGGTGGGATTAGGACAAGAGACATCCATGTAATCTCTTGAAGCAGATTTTGGCAAGCCTTTGTAATTCTAGAAAACTCTTGTAATGTGGATCTAAACATTTTTTATTATTACAGGTTATTTACTTTTAGAGACGACCAATTTCAGTAGAGTATTGTGCATCATGAAAGATGTTCAGGCCCTTGGAAGTTTCCGTCTTGATGCTTTGGTTCCCTCCTGTGGTCAAGTGTGAGAATAGCAGGCTGGGCTCTGACCCTGTGTTTTCAGTCTGAATTGCCTGTTGCCCCGTTCTGCACTCATGAGTCATCAGGGTGTCAAAACACTAGAAGGGATATATCAAAGGCACTGTGTTCCCACTTCTGAAGGGGCAGGGACTGCAGATACCAGTATGGTTAGGAGGTGACCCTATTCAGGAGAAACAAATTCACTTTGAAAGCTTTGAAAGGAAGAGTAGGAAGCAGAGAGGATCACTTGAACTTGCAGGCCTGTGTGTGTGATATCCCCACTGACCCGCTGCTTCTGTCTGAAGCTCCTCTCTGCCTGCCAGTGCTGCGGGGCTCTCTACTATGCTCTCCCCAATCCCAGCCCCTGTCCTAAGACGATGTTAGGAGGAAGTTATGAAGCCTTTGAGGCAAACCATGGTCTCTTCCACACTCTGCTGGGGAACCCTTGTCAAAGACAAACTCCTGAGCTACAGGGGCCCTTGAGATATGCAATGTCCTTGGCAATCCCCACTCCACCTCATGTATTTTCCCATAGTCATTCCAGGTCCAGTTCTCTGGGCTGGCTGACTTGTGGTATGAAATGATGAGACTTGGAGGAACTGGAGAAAGAAGGTCACTCAGGCATCTTCTGGGGAGCATGAGATGTTGCACTAATTCGGGAGTCACTTTTATTCCAACAGTGGGTTTAGTCTGCTGTGTGACTCTGGGCAATGCTGCCCCCGTATCTGGAGATTGGGGGTAGGATTAGCTTGTCCCTGTGTCCTGGATCTTTACGAGGCTGCTCCAACCTTGCAGCTGGTTGAGGAAATCTCCCCAGACTCCTCCCTGTTTGCTGCCACATGTTCTCAGCTTCCAAGTCCAAGTTTCTGGCCTCCACTTATTCAGCTTTAGCGGTCCTTGGATACCCTCTTCCTGGCCTTTGGCAGCCCTTTCCCCACCATGGGTCTCTACCTGTGCCCTTGGCCTTCCCACCATTGCCATAGGTGAGAACTTTTCATCTATAGCCTCCTAGACCAGTGGTTTTGGATTTGCTGGCAAATTGGAATCTCCTGGAGAGCTTTAAAAGCTCCTGATGCCCACCCAGGCTGCTCCCCAGATGAATTAAATGGAGGAGATGCAGGTGGCTCCAATGTGCAGCAGAGTTGAGACCCCAGAAGCTAACTGCCTGTCCCAGCTTCAACCTCTCGGAGACCCAGCGGGCATCCAGACACATCCGGGGAACTGTGGCCTTGGTCAGAGGTCAGGTATGAGAGGTCAAGTCTGACTCCAGCCGGTCTCCCCACCACCCTGTGAAGTAGGTATTGCCATTGTCCCTGCTTTATTAGAGACTAGGAAGGCAGGGATCCAAGCGCGAGGGGGAGGAAATGCACACCTTTGCTCCTCCTCCGAATGGATGACCGCTCGATGTGAAATACACTCCTGTGCTCGGACAGCACAGCCTCCGAGGCCTCCTCCACCTTTGGGCCCGCTGTGCGTGGCTGCTCCCCACTGCCTCCTAGTCAGGGGCAAAACAAGACAGGTCAGTGTCCCACCTGGTCCACACCTGAGAGCGCCAAGCAGCAAGCCAGGAAAAATCACACAGATGCTGGAAAGGAGAGAGTGATGAAGTCTGAAGCTGGAGTAGTAATTGTATCAGTCTCCGCATAAAACACTTAGCTCTCTATTTCTCCCATTAAAACTTCTGCTTCCTCTCCCCACAGTAACCCAAGTTATAGCCCATCAAGAGATGGATGAGCAGCTTGCCTTATTTCTCCAGCAAGGAAGCACTCTAAGACCCACTTAACTGCAACTTGCACTGGCATGAGCAGGTGGTAGCCAGCGTCTTGGACTTCATCTGTGGCAGGGAGTCCCAAAGCTGCCTGCATGTTAGAATCACCCAGGTGCTTTAAAAAAAATGCCTGAACTCCACCCCAGACCAGTTTTTAAAAATTAACGTTTTGAATGCCCATAGTATTTAAAAGATGGCTCCAATATGCAGCTTGGGCTGAGAACTGACATCGGTTCTTGCTACTCAAAGTGTGGTCCCTGGACCAGCAGCATTAGCATCATCTGCCTGGGAGCTTGCTAGAAGTGCCGAATCTGAGGCTTTAACCAAGACTGATGGAATCAGGATCTGTATTTTAACAAGATCCACCGGGAGAATTCTGTGCTTATTAAAGTTTTACCAATACCAATTTATAGGGAGCTAGGAGTCCTGAGTCTGTGATCACCTACAAGAAGCTCTCTGCTGTACCTTATTATCTTCAATTTTCACACTATCAGGAGAGCAGAGCACTCTTACCACTTGGGCTAGGGTTTCTCAGTGTGTGGTTCAAGAACTGACAGCATTGAATTACCTTGGTGTCTTGTTAAAGTGCATGCTCCTAGCCTCACCCCCAGGTCTCGTAATTGGAGAATCTGGTGATCCTGGGGGGTATGCAGTGTTAACTTGCTCTGCTTCGGGCTCCAGTACACACTAGAGTTAGATGGTCCAGCAGCTGCTTGGAACAGTAGAAAACATTCACACTGTTACATCTGTACACTTTCTGGGTTGACGCACTTGGCCCTTTCAGTAGTGCCTTGAACAGAAGGGGCACTATACATTATCACTAAAAGGAGGAAAATGGAGGCTCAGAGTGATTTCTTTAGCATCCTATAAATGGCGAGTCACGTGACTCAGCTCCTAATCCTTTTCTCTGCATTTTTGCTACTCAGAGTCTGGTTTGTGGACCAGGGAGCTTGCTTGGAATTCAGAGTCTCAGGCCCCACCCCAGAACTACTCAATTTGAATTGGCTTTTAACAAGATCCCCAGCTGATTCATGGGCATACGAAAGCTGGAAAGCACTGGGGTAGCTCCTACTGCTCATGTAGAAACAACTTTGGCAAAGCTCAGAACAGAGCAGGGCCAACAACTAGAGAGTCTGTGGTGCATGCATGATTAAGGAAAGCAGGTCTTGTCTACACTTTTTTTTTTTTTTTCCTAAGACGGAGTCTTGTCACCTAGGCTGGAGTGCAGTGGCACAATGTCAGCTCACTGCAACCTCTGCCTGCCGGGTTCAGGCAATTCCCTGCCTCAGCCTTCCAAGTAGCTGGGATTACAGGTGCCCACCACCACGCCTGGCTAATTTTTGTATTTTTAGTAGAGACAGGGTTTCACCGTCTTGGCCAGGCTGGTCTTGAACTCCTGACCTCGTGATCTACCTGTCTGGGGTTCCCAAAGTGCTGGGAGTACAGGCGTGAGCTACAGTGCCCGGCCTTGTCTATATTTTCATGCTGAAAGTTAACACACCTGATCACGTCCCTTCCCTCTGGCTCAGAATAGAGAAGCAGCTACTGTTTCAGCATCCTGTCCAGGGTTCAGTGTTGAGCTATAACTCCCGAGGCTGAGAAGTGCCCCTCCACTCTGCACTTCAGAGACACCTGGAGTGTCAACTTGTCTTGGGATGCCTGTGCAGGCAGGGTTCATGCAGGATGAGAACTGAGGGGTATCATTGCATCACCTGACCAAGCAGGGCATTCTCCCATAGTGCCATTCCCCAGAGCACATCTGCCAGACTGGGAAGGCACCTCTGCCTGTCCACTGCTTCTTGTTCCTCATATGCCAAGTGTCTACTACCCCAGTTATCCCCTTGGTAATCCTAGTTTGACCTTAGAATCATAAACTCAGAACTGAATGGGAGTTTCAAGATCACAGTTCACCTTCCTCGTTCAGAGAAATTAACTCACCCAAATCATACAGTTCATAATCATGGCAAAGCTAGGAATTGCACTTGGGTCTCTCAGTTCCTAATTCACTGCTCTTTCCACCCTGAGGCTGCATTATATTGAATGGCACAGACCTGTTTGGTGCAAGAAAGGAGTTTTCCTTTTAGTCTAGGGCCTGAACCTGGATATCGGAGGGCATGACAGACATCATTTACTAACCAGTGTTACTCTTCATATATCCAAAGAGGATTTAACGAAAATAAGGCAACATCTACCAGGAAAGTTATTGGTTGTTAAGATACTCCAGATTTGTCCACTGAGGAGTCAGCCATAGTAACACAGGTGGAGAGTGCTGAGCTTGCTGGTGGAAGATCTCTGGGTGGGTGGGTGGGTGGGTAGGTGATTGCCCTGGCAGAGCTGACAGATGGCTACAGAAGGCCAGTGGCTCAGCCTCCACTCCTTGATTCTTCACAGTTAGCAGTCCAGATTCTGCGCTATGTGTTCCCAGAGTTGATGGCCCAGCTGCAAAAATCAAAAACAAAAAGTACCTTTCTCACGTGGCCAAGACTGGAGTGCTGGGCTATAGACCAGCTAGGGAGGGCAGCAGCTCCTCACGATGTGGCAGCCAAGAGTTGAGAATGGGAGAGAGGAACAGATGCCACAAAGAAGATTAGAGATAAAATAGCAAACTTCTCAAGGCTGTGCAAACACTTACAGTGAAGGTGACAGCAATTTACCACTGGCCTCTGGGACAAATTCTTAGGACTTTCATCATGGATAAAGACACTTTCAAGAATATTATGAACATGTCTATCACATGTTTAGAAATGAGATGTGCCATTGGTGAGGTGGGGAGAAAAGAAAACAATAACGCTGGCTGGGAACCAAAGTCACTAATGTCTGCATGGTGTTTTGAAAGTCACATCATCTCATTCACAGTTTCCTCAATGGCAGGCATGAAATTCTCCCAGAAAGAAATATACAGACCCTGTAGGGTTGACCTTGCAAACCCAAACTGTAGATGATGACAGATATCTCAGGGGTACCTGCCATTTCTTTCTCATATTGTTATGGAGATGAGATAATGCTTACAAAATGCTCTGGAAAATAACTTTGCAGTGTTCACAAATTAGGCATCTCCTGGGGGAGGACACATTCCTCTGATGGAACTAGGCCCCTCTGCTCCAGGCAAGATAGTTCCTTATCCTTAGGTCACACCTGGCATTTTACACCTACCTGCACTGCCTCTTACCTTGCTAAGAGTTAATTACGTGTTCTTGACTATCACCTTTATATTATGGTGAGATCTTTGACAGCCAGGATTATGCCATTTTACCTTGGTCCCCCACTAACTATCATGAATCTGGTATACTGTTGGTACTCAGAAGTGTTTGTTGAACACATTAGCGAGCGATAATTATCCTATGACATTTTAATATTTTTTTGAGACAGGGTCTTGCTTTGTTGTCCAGGCTGGAGTGCAATGGTCCAATCATAACTCACTGCAGCCTAAAACTCCTGAACTTGAGTGATCCTCCCACCTTAGCCTCCTGAATAGTTGGGACTACAAGCATGCCTCACCATGCATAGCTAATTATTATTATTATTATTGTTGTTTTTAGTTTTTGGTAGAGCCAGAGTCTCATCATGTTGACCAGTCTGGTCTCAAACTCCTGGGCTCAAGTGATCCTCCTGCCTCGGCCTCCCAAAGTGCCAGGATTACAGGCATGAGCCACAACATCCAGCCTGCATTTTAATTTCTGAATAGCATAATGGACAAAGTCATTAGATATTTCAGGGTATAAACAAATTAAAAAAAATGTATCTTAGGGTAAATGTTAAATGTTTGATAGACATTGAAATACAGATGAGAGTCCTTCATAGGCTGAAAAAAGTTATAGCTGAATTGTGTACGATTTTGGAAATTGCAGGGCAAGGACTGATTATTTCTAGTGTTATTTGGATAAAAGAGTAGAAGTTTATAGATGGTGATATAATGGTTGGTCATTTATGATCAACTAACCAGAAACCTAGGAGCTCTGAAAGAGTCGCTAGAAGAACTCAATTAATGAAAGACAAGAAAATAGGCTATTGAAGATGGGGATCTGGCTCCCTGTGATTTATTTTGGTTGCTAAGATATTACATAGGTCCATTCCATCTGGCTGTGAAACCCTAAGCTCTTTGAGGTGGGACTGGGCATTCTATAGCTCAAGAGTAAATTTTGTTTACAGTAAGCACTCAATAATTGCCTTAATCACTTTTTTCACTCCCCACCTCCAATACCATGGCACACATAGAAAATAGTATTTGTACAGCATGGTGCAGTAAATGGATGATGTTTATGGCCAGAGGGCCTGGGCCCAGGAACTCTGCCACAGTACCTGGCTGCTTGGAGGTCAGGGGTAGCTCTCTTGAGCAGTTACACACATGTCCTGGAAAAGCTGTTGGGTGAGCCTCGGAAGCTGAGTTAACTCCTCGGCATGCCTGCCTGGTGTAGGGGCTGCTGCTCTCCTCTCCTCTAACTAGCCTTATTAAGTGTCCAGGTGCATGTAGCTCCACCCTGGGGGCCATTCAGGACCGTTCCAGGGGCACGGTCCCTGCCCTCGAGGATTGCCATCATCCTGTGTTTTAACAGGCAGGAGGCCAATGGTACTTTCTTCTCATTGACTCAGGGAAGGAAAGAACAGTTATGAGCCATGATGGTTTGCTCAGGAACACTTTCCTTGGGAGAAGTGATCCTGAAGTACTCGTGCCTCTGACTCATGCCAACTGTTCAAATATCAGTGGTTAAAAAAAAAAAAAAAAGATTTCATAGAAACGCCCACTGGTGAAATAAAGTTATAACACTTATTACAATTTCTTTGAGAGGAACAAAATAAACCTAAATCATATGTGACTTCTTTCAGAGGGGAAATAATAATCTACCCTTTTTCTGAAAAATCGACCTTTACCCAAACAGGTCCATGCATCTACACTTTTTGTGAGTTGCCTTTCTCAGAGTTGTTTTTGTTTTTGTTTTTTTTTTTGAGTTGGAGTTTCGCTGTGTCACCCAGGCTGGAGTGCAGTGGCACGATCTCGGCTCACTGCAACTTCCACCTTCCGGGTTCAAGCAATTCTCCTGTCTCAGCCTCCCAAGTATCTGGGACTACAGCTGTGTGCCACCACACCGGCTAATTTTTACATTTTTAGTAGAGACAGGGTTTCACCATATTGGTTAGGCTGGTCTCGAACTCCTGACCTCAGGTGATCTGCCCACCTCTGCCTCCCAAAGTGCTAGGATTACAGGTGTGAGCCACTGCACCCAGCCCTTTCTCAGGTTTTGAACAGGATTTACTCTCTCCTGGGGGCGAATCGATGTTGTCTATTTTTCAGTAGCAATGTCCAACATAAGGAGCATAAGAAGCTACCATCAAGACCTACTTGCCATCCCTCCCCAGCTTCCTGGGCCTTCCAGCTTCCTGATCTGTTGTTTGTGGACAAACCCACACATCGCAAGGCAATTTCCTGGCTGCAATACCAGAACCACTTTCTTTGAAGTGACACATCATATATAATTTGATCTTTTTTTTTTCTCTACAACCAGTTCTATGCTTTGACTGACTATGCTTTGGCCACAGTTCGGATAAATGTTTCCCCACATGGAAGTTGAGCTTTGCACTAAGACTTGTAATTTCTCTGGCTATTCTCTGTGTGTGTGATATGGATACTTGTGGGTGGTAAGTGGGGTGGTACCTTTTTCTGTGAAGTTGTATTTAGTAGAAATTTTCAAAGATCATTCTCTAAACTCTCTAAGGCATTGGATGTTAGAATTGGAAAAGGCTTTGAGATGATCTTGTCCAGCTCTCCCATTTTACAGATTTGGAAACTGAAGCCACAAGAAATGGGATGACTTCCCCTAGGCTACACAGCTATTGGCAGAGCTGAGCATAGATAAGACATAGGTCTCTCTTCTCTCGTATCTTGTAGTCTAAGATTAATTTCCGTAAACCTTACTCCCCATTAGGGGTTTAGTTTGAATTTCTTTCTTTCTTTTGTTTTTTTGAGACAGAGTCTCGCTCTGTCACCCAGGCTGGAGTGCAGTGGCATGTTCTCAGCTCACTGTAACCTCTGCCTCCTGGGTTCAAGCAATTCTGCTGTCTCACCCTCCTGAGTAGCTGGGACTACAGGTGCATGCCACCACTCCCGGCTTTTTTTTTTTTTTTTTTTTGTATTTTTAGTAGAGACGGGGTTTCATGGTGTTAGCTAGGATGGTCTTGATCTCCTGACCTCAGGTGGTCCACCCGCCTCTGCCTCCCAAGGTGCTGGGATTACAGGCGTGAGCCATCATGCCCAGCCTAGTTAAAATCTTTCAATTCAACTCTGCTTTGGAATGTAATGGCCAAAGTAGGTATTCTAGAATCAATTTCTCTTTAAACCGTGGCTTCCTTTCCTCAAGAAAAACCCCAGTCTTCCTGAGACTTCCTATCTGGACCGGGAGGTGGGATGAGAGATGCATGTAAGGAAGAGGAAGACCAGGTCCATGGGAACACTTGGAGATAAATTACTTGGAAGCCTCAACTTCTTACTCCATTAGCCAATTTTTTATTTTTAAGAAGGTGGGGGTATAAGTCACTGTTACCTTGAAAGAAGTGAGACTCATCCTTATAGCAAATGCTTTAAACTTTCTCTTCTCCTTCCCACGCAGCTCACTTGTTGGCCAACGGACTAGCCTAAATTTCGTTTCTTTCAGTGTCTTTGGCTCATTCCGTGGGGAAGATGTTAATTAGCATAAATGAGTTGATGCCTTATTGAACCTCGTGATACCTGATGATAAAGCCTCATAAATGAAGTTAAAGAGAGTACAAAGGTCAGAGCACCCCATCTCTAACTGCGGGACACCTGACTGATTTTTCTCCAGAATGTCTTTGCACTCTTCTCACTGTTCCTACCCTGGCCCACACCCTCAGAATGGCATGTCTATATCATCAGTTTCCCTAATCTTCCCTCTTTCAATCCATTCTAAACTTCAGCAGCTAGACCATATTATTATGTCACTCTCTTACTCAGTAACCTACATGGCTCCCTATTGCCAAAAGTATTATGCTCAAATTCCTCTGCCTGGCTTTCCTGATGTTCTTACAACAACTTCATCCTCAAGCCTCACCCGTTTCTTTCCCAATGCACACCGTGCCAAGGTGTTCTGGCCTTATCACTGGCCCTCTGTGCTCCCTCCATGCCTCTTCTTGCTTAAGTTCTATCCATCTTTCAAGGTCTGCTTTGTGTTCTACTTCCTCCATGAAGCCATCCTTGGCTTATTTGGTCATATGGGTGATTCCAGCCCTTGAATTCCCATTGTACGTGCAGAGGGTACTCTACGCTACATCTTTTGAAGTTGGGGCTGCAGTGGAGTTTCCTATTGATAGTTACAATGCACATAACCAGTATTCAATACATACATTCCAATCTAATGAAACTATTTGGAATTAGCAATTCCGTGTAACCAAGTGTCCTTTGAGTTTGAGCACTGGCAGAAGGAAACTGAGGCCCAGAGATAAGTAGCATACCTGAGGCCACACCTGGTCAGTTAGGAAGCAAGGTTTTGACCTCCTGGTTTTGGATTCTTTACTCCTGCAATGTAGGTGTTTTACAGACAGTTGGAGCCTTCTCAAATGATATCAATGGATTTTCAACTTTTTAAATTAAAAAAATTAAGAATTATTTTGTATCTCAAAATGAGTTACAAAAATTACCAAAAATAATGAACACTGTTGTGTCATCACAATCGCAATACCCCCTGAAAGGCCATAGAAAGTTCAAAGTTCTTCTCTTTCATACTCCCTTTCTCCACATGCTCTTCTATGCCTTCTTCTTCACCACCTATGGCAGACATAGCTATGCAGAAGGTATGGCAACCTATGGCAGACATAGCTAATTGACCCCAGCACTCTTTCCCTATAAGTCTAGATACAGCCTCAGAATCCTTCTCAACACAATGATCTTGAAAGCCAGTACCAATCAGGCACTTTAGAGTAAATGTATTTTTCCCTCTAGCCACACAGAAAGGTGTGGACATTGCATACATTTCAGAGAAGGGGTCCAATGAGGCCAGGGTGGTGATAGTAGGTAGAGGCCTGGCACGACCTACCACATCTGGGCACATCCACACCTCACAGGATTGCTTTCCCTCACCAAGTTCACCAAGGCTTATATTCTTTGGTACTGGTTTTGGAGGATATCACATACTTTACAAGGCTGTCCATTCTCTGATAAGAGAACTTCAATATCCTGGAATGTTGTTCCTTATGGCATGGCTATTTGTCTTCCAGACACATCCGCTGTCAGTGGTTGCACAGAATAGGTCTACAGTAATCTGAGTGTGTAGAAGAGGGACAGGAGACAGGTTGTTAGGAGCTGGGATGTTAAGATGTTTGTGGACACTGGAGAACCCAGTTCTATTGGTGTTTCTGAGGAAGGGGTACAGGACCTGAGGAGAGAGGCCAAGGAGCCTGGAGCAGAAGCATCTTCCCTGGAAGCTGCAGGTAATGAATCGTGAGCAGAAGGTATTCACTTCTATCTCATTAGCCAGAGGTGATATCCCAGAGGCCCAACTTGGCACAGTGCTGCCCTGGAAATCAAACTGATGTCACAGCCATGGGTCATAGAGTCATGGAAAGGATGACAAATAATGAGATGGCTCATCCAGTGGGCGTGTGTGGTGGTGAGGGATTTGAGGGCTGATGGATGAGCCTGGTTTCAGCAGGAGGTGAGCAGATGAGCAGGTGAGCAGGAAGTACTCAGGGTTATGAGTTAGGACACTTGGACTTTTGTCCAGCCTCATTTACCACCTGGACAAGTGTCTGGACAAGCCGTGGTTTCCTCATCTATAAAATAAGAGGTTTGAACTATAAATATTTAAAGGCCTATCCAGCTTGAAGCTTCCAATATATACATTGTCTCTGGCATTCTTAGTAAGGTTCCCACCCCAGGACTGTCTTCCCCAGATGCAGTTCAACAGAAGGAAGAAACAGAACAAGACCAGCCTTTCTTTCTTCTCTTCCTTTGAAGAGTTAAGTGGTCTTGTTGGCTAGGACATGTGCCTGGTTCAGCTCTCCCTCCCAGGACCTCTTACCTGGGCTCCTTTTGATTTCCTGCATGCAGTGGGAGGAATCTAGACCACTGGGACTAGAAAGCAGCAGCTTCCTTCTGATTGGGCGGCGTCTCTGGTCCTCAACTCCAGGTGTTGTGACTTCTCCTAAACACCAACCTCTTCACCTCCCTGAGCCCTCCAGGTCATCCTCTGGCTGACTTGCTATAAATTCACTAGCTTGCATTCCTTGAACTTGTGCCTGGCACACGTCTGCCAGTTGAGGAAGGGTACTATGGAGGACCGGGGAGAAGAAAGACAAATGCCCCTTCTCACAAATGCTCACCCATGTCCCCCCAGCCTTCCTGCCAAAAGACTATTTCCTAAACTCCCTGGGGAGGACTAGCTTCAGCTACCATAGTTCCCCCAACCTGGTTGGATCAGGTAGGTTCTCTTTAAAGAGGCAGAGCTGGGGACTGTCTGGTAGCTTCTCTCTTGTCCCATAGGTTACCTCCCAGTTGCACCTCTCATTAGAATTATTGCTCCAGCATTTGCCTTTAAAGCAATTATTTAAGTGTTATCTCCTCAGGGGGCCAATTTGCCTTCCCACCTCAATAAACTCCCTTAATTCCCCATAGGGGCAGGGCACAGGGGAACAGTATTGCGATCAGTATCTGAATGGAAATTTCTGCACAGCCCAATACTAGATGCTGCCTTTCTAGTTCTATGGAAATTTTCAGACCTTTCTTCCTTCTGATTCCTGCTGACTGGGGTCCTGGGGACCTGGAGGCTTACTGCCGGACCCTCTCAGAGCAAGAAGGGTGTGATGAACCCCCACCAGCAGGAAGAACTCTGAGATCTGTATATTAGGGAGCTGGCCATTGCAAGTCCCATGAGGCCATAGGGTCTGGGGGCCTGGAGTTTGGGGAGGGGGCCCAATCCAAACATGTTTTGTTTGGCTTTGTGAGTATGATGGGTCATGCATCAACCCCCAAGCTTTTGCCCTCCCCACTCCACATACACACACTCAGTGGTGGGGTGTGAGGCAGTCTACCCAGGTTCCTAACACTGAGGAAATTAGCTACACCTGAGTAGACAAACTCCGCCGCTGACGTCAAAGGCCCCCTTCCCACGTGCCAGGCGTTTTGGAACTGTTAAAGAGGGGTCCTAATCACAGAGGGCCTTCTGAGGAAGGAAAGCAAACAAAGGGGGTGGGAGGAGCCCAGTAGGCCCCGACATTCCAGGGAGAGGTGGGGAATGGTGTGGAGGGGAGGTCGGTCGCCTGCATAGGGGCCTGTCCTTGTGTTGCTAGTTCAGGGCCCATGGCTATCTGCTGGCAACACGGAGCCTTCATGTTTTTCTTGTCCCTGCTGGCTGGCCTATTGGCTCAGCCCTCACTGCTGTCCCTTGTTCTCTTGCCCTGGCTTCTCCTAAGGGCTCCTGAACTTCTTGAGATGAGCTCACTCCAGCTACCTAAGCATCCACCTACTCCAGACATAACAGGGAGCCACCTGTGAACAATATGTCATTAATTTGAAAAGACAGGAAATGATGACCTTAAGAAGGCTTTCAGGAAGTTCATACACATTCCATTAGCCAGATGGAACTATGGTTCTTCAAGATGTACTGAGTATCTGTCACACGCACTAGACTCAGGATGGGGCAATAAAGTGCTATCTTGGAAAGCAGAAGGCCGAGATGGAATCTTGTCCCCAACAGGTCCTACTAAAGACTGGAGCTCAGATACCAAGGGCTCTTCAAGAGATCAGTTTATGCCTACAGACTCTTTATTTGAAGGCTCAACTGGAATTCACTTGAGAACGAGGTTTTCTTCACAATGCTAGTGGCTTCCTTCAATTCTACGTTTTCAGCCTTACAGAGGGAGGAGGCCTGCATTGACCACCAGGAGCTAAACTTGGGGAGGTCAGATCCTCCAAGGGAAAGAGCCCAAGTCCGTGTGGAATAAATGCAAGCTGGAGCTGGAAGTTCTCCAAAGGGCTACTTACTTTGCTTCATTCTGCTCCAGCAGCCTGTGCAGCGGTAGAAGGGGGCTGGGAGGTCCTTGTTATCAATTTGCAGAGGATTAAAAAGGACTTGTCATTTTCTCACTTGTCCCCTTCTTGGGGTCTTGGAATTTCTAGTTCCACTTGGGGTAGAAGGGCTCCCTGTGGATTCTTTCGTTTTTCTCTGAATGACTAGAGACAGGAAAAACCAGGCAAGTAAAAAAAGTCTCACATAAAATGTGAATGCCTTTAAAGTTGCCAGATGAGACCATGGTTTATCGAGTAGAAATCATACCCATACTGAAACTGCCAGTGCCTGCCTGGTTTTAGATTAGAGCTGTCCTCAGGCCATCACAACCTTCATGACCCAAGAAAACTAAGCTCAGGCTCATACAGGAAAGCATGAACAAATGTTCCATGATGTTTGCACACTGGTCTGATATAACCACAAACTCAGGCTGTGAAGACATAGTTTTCTGACAGGCAGATCTTAGAGGGTTGGCCAGAAAGAGAGTCCCTTCAGAGGGGAGAGTGATGGGAAGGAGAAAGTCAATGTGCAGTTGAAGAATGTTGGTCTCCAGCTTTTGTCCATGTAAACAACCATGTTGAGCATTTTGGTAAAGTGGCCAAAGGGCTAACTGGTCAAGCTCTAGAAAAGTAGTAAAGGCACTTGTGGTATATTTTTGGTACACATGGTCTTCATGTTCTTACCCTTTTACCACCTCAGTGATAACTCCTCTTTATTCCTCCTTGGGAATTCAGGGTCATAGAATCACAGAAAGTTGGGAATTGGAAAAGAGAGGCTGCAGTGGTCATCTGGTCTGGTTAACCACCCAAAACAAGCATCTCCAACTGGCCTCCACACCCTGCTCCTGCACTATGAGGGCAGGAATCCTAGGACCTCACAGGACATTATCTCTCAAGCAACTTCCACTGTTAAAAAGCGCCCTTCTCCACTGATTCAAAGTCTGTTTGCTTATCACTCCCACCTAGTGCACTCCCTCTGTGCTCTGAAGAAACATTGAACACGTTGACTTCTCCCACAATCATTACCTAATACTGCAGACACACATAGCCCTAGCTCTTTCATCTCTTCTCCAAGCCAAACACAACCAGCTTCATCATCATCCTCCCCTGTGAGATGAGGGTGCTCCAGACCCCCATCCATCCAGCTTGGCCTCATCTTGCCATGCCCTCCTTTGCCAAAGATTCTCTCGAAATGTGCCACCCATTTTTCTTTGTACTCTTTCTTCCCTTTTCATCGAATCTGTTCTCAGAAATGGCTCCTTTGGCCTAAGATACAAATGATTGATCATGCTTACTGTGGTACCTTCTCAGGACTATTTACAGCTGAACAGATTCAAAGCCTTAAGTTGAAGGAATGGCTGGGAATACTTGGGCAGCAGGTAATGGAAAGATAGGGGATACAAGGGGACAGGGCACTGAAATCTTCCTGGAACCCTTAAAATCATGCCTAAAACACTTTTTAAGCAGAAGATTAGCCTGACAAGGTCAGGAACTCAAGACCAGCCTGGCCAACGTGCTGAAACCCCGTCTTTACTAAAAAGTACAAAAAAAAAAAATAGCTGGGCATGGTGGTGGGTGCCTGTAATGCCAGCTACTTGAGAGGCTGAGGCAGGAGAATCGCTTGAACCTGGGAGGTGGAGGCTGCAGTGAGCTGAGATCGCACCATTGCACTCCAGCCTGGGCAACAAGAACAAAACTCTGTCTCAAAAAAAAAAAAAAAAAAAAAAAGAGGTGGTGCTGTGACCTTCAGTGGGCTCAGGCAGTCTGCATCCTCATCTTCACCCTAGGTGAGACTACTCACCTGGCCGGGTATATTCCCATAAAATGAATTCCTTGCAGGCAGGAGCTGTTCTGATTCTTTCCTAATTTGTTGTCAATCCTGGGGCCTGAGTAACACATTAATAGTTCCTCACGCAATGTCTTCTGGGTGAATGAGTGAATAAGGTTAGGCCATGAGGCAGACAGAACTTCTCAGCTCATGAAAGTTGGCCAATGGCCCTGGGCAGGCTACACAGGGGCCCATCTGTGATGGATTAAGGGGAATGGGCAGAAGCTTGGGGCCAGGAGTTGTGAGAAGCTGTATCTGATTTCTGGAGCAAGAGGAGATAGAAAATTTAAAAAAAAATCATAAGCACACATGGAGATTCTATTTTAGCCCTCATCTCAAAGATTTTCTGAAACTAAAAACATGATTTTTAAGCTAAAAAAGTTCAACTTATCTGTTGAATTGAAGAAAAGAAAGGTTATTGTTGGGACCTAAATCAGTGGTCTGGAAGGTCAAATGGAAGGCATATCTCAAAGCAGAGCAAAAATACACATGATAAAAATTGTGAAGAAGAACACAAGCAACTTGAAATAGAGATCAAGGAGGCCTATCACATGGATATAGGAGTTCCAGAAACAGAAAAAAGGAAGAGATAGAGGGAAACCGATAATGAAATCTTAGAAGAAAAGTCGCTAAGCTGAAGAAAGACTTGAGTTTGCAGATTAAAAGGCAGGATTGATGAGAAAAGACACCCCAGGCTTAGCTTCATAAAATCCCCGAACTCCGTAGACAAAAAAGACACCTAACAGTCATCTAGAAAGAAAGAACGGGTTATTTACAAAGGAAAAAGAATGAGATTGGCACCACATTTCTCATGTGTAGCACCCAAAAGCCAGAAAATGAAGGAACAACATCTAGAGACCACTGAGGGGAGAGACTGCAGGGCAGGAGCCCCACGCCTCCAAAATGTCACCATCTGCCAGGGTAAGAAACTCTGTCAACATGTAAAGAGTCAAAGAATATGTCACCATATTCTCTCATAGATTACTTGAAGAAAATACAAAGAGTTGTAAACAAGTAATAAATGAATTGGAACAGAGATAGCAAGACAGGGGAAGAAGAACAGATGAAAGAGTAATAAAAGGTAACATGTTCAATACAAATGGTAAACTCCAAATGGACGATAGAATGGCTGGGAATGTGTGATGTATGGGCTCAGTAAGAATTCTTGTGAAAAGAAGAGGCATATTGCAAGGGGAAAATAATTAACAATGATAAATGATCTTAGCACAATTTAGGAGTGGGAGATGGCTGGAGAAGTAAACACATTTTAGGGACTGGGGCGCTGGGGAGGGGAATAGTGAAATTATTTCAAAGGCCATAGTTTCTCGGGGTAGGGAAAGGTCATTGGAGAAATGGGGTATCTTGTCAGGGAAAATTATTTTTCATCTTGTTTTTATAAGAGAGAAATATGCTTTTGATTATGAGTGTTGGGAAAGGAGCAGTAACCACTAGCAGAATGTAAAACAACAGTGGACCAAATTAACAAAGGGAAGAAAGAAAGAGGGAGTACCATGATCAAACTTGTGAAACGAGAAAAATGAAATAACAAAAAAGCAAAGAAAAATGAATAGTAAAAAAATAAAGTGAAAGAAAAAAACTAGTATATTAGTTATTACATAAGATGTGAAGAGGTTAACTTATTAAATTATAGAAACATTGAGATTAGGTAAAAACATGAAACATTGCCATATGTTATTTTTAAGAAATAGTTAAAAGTAAACAAAGTTAAAAATTAAAAATGATAAAGGTTAAAACAAAGGGATAAGAAAATATCAGAAAGAAGGAAGGTACAACAACATTAATATTGGTTAAGTTGGAGTGATGGTTAAAAATGTTAACTAGAATAAAGAGGGTAACTTATAATAGGCAAAATTTATGAAGAATCAATGATTGTATAAATTAATAGGCATCAAACAATGTGGTAACTTATTATATGAGATAAATGCTTTAGAAACGCAAAATAAATTAATGAAACTGTACAATTATAGTTGATTTTTAACAAACTCTTTTCAGAATTAAGACCCCATATACAAAAAAATAAGAACATAGAGGAATTGAATAATACAATTAACAAATCAATTTAATATGTATTTCTTCAAAGTAAAATTTCATTTTATATGTCCAAAATCAGGTACTTGGCAACTAAGAAAAATTCACACAATTTTAAAATAAAGATTTTACAGGCCATATTTTCTGCTCATAATCCAATAAAACTAGATATACAAAGTTAAAAAATATCAAAAGATTCCTAAATGCTAGAAATTAAACCCATTATTAAATAATCCTCAAACAACCAAAGAGGAATAGAAATTAAAATTACAAACTGTTTAAAAAATGATAAATGTAGACTCCTTTATTCTAAAACCTATAGTATCCAGCTAAAGCCGTACTCAGGAGAAAATTAATAGCTGTAAATGACTTTGTTGTTAAGAGAGAAAGACCTAAAATGAAAGAATTCTATATCAATTTTAAAACATTAGAAAATAACATTTAAACCCTAAGGAAACAGGAAAAATAAATCAATAGAATACAAACCAAAACAAGTAGAAAGGACAAATAAATCCAAAATTGCTTCTTTGAAAAAGTCAATAAAATTAATGCACCCCTTGCAAACCTGATTAAAGAAAAGAGATAACAAAATTATGTAAGATTAGAAATGAGAAGGGGATAAAACCATGCATACAGGAGAGATTGAAATCATTCTATGAGAACATTGTAAGTAACTCTATGGCAACAAACCTCAAGATGAAGCAGAAAACTTGACTATGTCAATTATGGAAGAAATTGGAAAGATGATTTAAGATCTACCATTTTAAAGTGCAGCAGGACAAGACTGTCGTGGCTGATAGTAGAATTCATCAGTGTTGTATGAGAGGAGATAAAGATGGGAGAAAGTGTTGGGGAGGGCAGAAACTGGGAGAGGGGAAGTGGAAGATGGGTGCCATAGGGAAAGAGTTTGAGACACAGCCTCCTCTAAAGTCCCTTTCTCTCCAAACGGACACACCTTTAATGATTGCATATTTGTGTTCAACATAGACACTATCATTTGTATAGCCAAGAGCTTTTGCTTGTAGTTTGGGGTGATGGTAGAAAAACTGCCAGAATATGGGTCCCCAAACCCTTCTTCTCTCATCATGTCCATGCAACCTCATGTTGGTGCTGTGAATCTATAAGTTTAGAGATCTTTTACCTACCCATTCAGCAGGTGGCTGAGGTGAGGAAGCCCTGGGGAAGGTGGGACAAGATCACTCCAGGAGCTCTCCAGTCCCATGAGATGAAGTGAAGAGTTGGCAGGGGTTGGGGGAGATGGGGGGAGTTGGTGGGAAAAGAAAGCAATAATCTCATCCAAATCAGCTGAAATAATTTTTTATATCCAAATAGTTTTCCTCTCCTGGAGATCCAGTAAGCATGACTAAAAGACAGTTCCCAATCAGACCCAATGCTTTGGGTGGACAGTCTCAAAGGGCTTAATGAAGACAGGAGGGGATTTCTAGGGCAATGAATGGGGTCTCTGGTTGTGGTTATCTGTTGTTAAAATACTTTGGGAGTTTTGCCTCCATTTTGGGTAACTGAACCCCTTCTGGAAACGCAGCAGAGAACTGAAGCCCTTATCCTAATAATATAGAGGTTTTCCTGCATCATGGGATGGGACCACCTGATCTTCACACTCCCTTCCAACCTTGGGATTCTCTGAACCTCCCTGTCCTTCCTGCCTGGAAAACTCCAGCACTGAAGGGTCATCATTTTTTTTTCCTTGTCCAAGAATGGTGTGCTTTCTGGCAGATGAGAGAACGGGGCGAGAGGTTGGAGAAGAGTGAGCCTTAGAAATAGTTCCCAGACAATGTGGAACTATTGGTTTAAAACTGCACCCCTTAGTGCACATCACTGTGCACTAAGTTCTCCAGTAGCCCCAGAGCAGGGCCTCCTGATTCCAGTTATGCTACTCTCACTTTTCTGAGCGTCCTCCATTTCCTGAGGGTCTTCATGCCGTCACCCAGCATGTCAAACCCCTTTGCTATGTCTGTTGCAAGGGACTTGGTGGTGTCTGTCTGGGCCTGTGCACTGCCCACCAGTTTGTAAGCATTAATATGTTGACTGTCTCTATCAGGGATCTGCATAATACAACTTGGGGACCAAATCTAGCTTACTGCCTGTTTAATAAAGTTTTATTGACACATAGCCATAATCATTCATTTACGTGTTGTCTATGGCTGCTTTTATGCTATAATGACAGGGTTAAGACTTTGCCAAAGAGAATATATGGCCTCCCATCAGAAAATATTTACTATCCGGCTCTTTACAGAAAAAGTTTGCTGACCCCTGATCTATATATACATTTAAAGACCAAATGAAAGCTATTGACTATAGTTGGGAAACCAAATTATGAAATTCATAGATAATTGTTTGTCTTTCCGCAGTCAGGGCTACCTATTTGTCTTAAATATCATACACTTCATAAAGCTTCCTGTGCTCACAAGCAAATAGAAGAATGAAGTAGATTTCCCAAGCTTTTTACACATGGAACTTGGGTATTTTCCTTACCTGAAATCTCTGCTTAAAGATGCTGGTTTGATTTGTCCCAGCAATCCCATTACTGGGTATATACCCAAAGGATCATAAATCATTCTGTTGTAAAGACACATACACACATATGTTCATCGCAGCACTATATACGATAGCAAAGTCTTGGAATCAACCCAAATACCCATCAGTGATAAAGAAAATGTGGCACATATACACCACGGACTATTATGCAGCCATGAAAAAGAATGAGTTCATGTCCTTTGCAGGGACATGGATGAAGCTGGAAGCCATCATTCTAAGCAAACTAACACAGGAACAGAAAACCAAACACTGTACGTTCTCACTCATAAGTGGGAGTTGAACAATGAACACATGGACAAAGGGAGGGGAACATCACACACTGGGCCCTGTTGGGGGATGGGAGGCAAGGGGAAGGAGAGCACTAGGACAAATACCTAATGCATGTGGGGCTTAAAACCTAGATGACAGGTTGATAGGTGGAGTAAACCACCATGGCATATATATACCTATGTAACAAACCTGCATGTTCTGCATATGTATCCCAGAACTTAAAGTAAAATTTTAAAAAAATAAATTTTAAAAGAGATACTGGTTTGACCTAAACTAGGAAATGCTTATCATCCATAATAAAGTCATATATAGGATTCTAATTTATTAATTCCTCCCTGCTATGGAATATCACCTTGCCCCTTACAAAGACCACTGAATGGTCAAGACTCCTTTAGATAATTCCATGCCCCAGTTGTCCCTGTTTTGACTTTAAAATCCCATCAGTGTAAAATTCTCTCTCTGGTCATTAGCCTCTGGCTCAGCCACTAGAGAGCCTTCCCTTCCTAGCCTGTGTCCCCTGACTTACCCCCCTACTCTGTGTCTGCTTAGGACACTCAACAAGTTTAATTTTATAGCATCTATTATTTAGTTTAACATGCCAAGAAAATCACCTGTTAATTACCTTTCCAAAAGACTACTGTTTTTGTTTTAAGTCAACAACATTTAAAACACACTCCTTATTGCTAACTCCGGAAATCTTACTGTAATACCAACTTCCCTTAATGCCGCACAATAGGTAGTTATGGAGATTCAGGCAGAGAATGAAAATCAGCTTAGGGAAAGAAAGTTACAGGTGTGCTTGGTTCTACACAGGTGCAAGGAGAGGCAAAGAAAGTGAGTGCTGCAACTGATTGAACCAGAGCTGAGAACACAGGGAGCAGACATCAGGTCAGGCAAAGAGCATTTCTTCCCGGAACGTGGCTAGTCACCACTGGGGGCCTTCTCTTCTTCACCGCTTTTCACCGTCAGGTAGTAGATGCGGTTGGCCTCGGGGTAGGTGACTTTGCTGAGTGGGAGCCTGAAGATGGCCGGGTTGTTGGTCGTCAGGAGCAGGAAGATGATGGTGGCAAGGCAGAAGGCCCAGGTGCCTGGTGGCACGCCCACCTGGAAACAAAAGCATTGGGGGCTGAAGAAGTTTCCTAGTTTGCTGTGTTGGACTGGGGACCCTGGGGGAAAAGGATGTGATGGGCATTGAGGATGGAGATCCTCCCTCCAGCGAAGGCATTGATATTCCCAGATTTGCAATGTCATGGTATCTTGGTCAAAGAATTTGGGGCTGGATGCAGTGGCTCATGCCTGTAATCCCAGCACTTTGGATGGCCGAGGTGGGAGGATCACTTGAGCCCAGACTAGCCTTGGCAACAAAGTGAGACCCTGTCTCTACAAAAAAATACAAAAAACAGCTGGGCATGGTGATGCATGCCTGTAGTCTCAGCTACTCGGGAGGTGGAACTGGGAGGATGGCTTGAATCCTGAGAGGTTGGAGCTGCAGTGAGCCAAGTTTGCGCCACTGCACTCCAGCCTGGGCAACAGTGCGAGACTCTGTCTTGCGAAGAAAACAAAAACAAAACAGATAATTTGAGGCACAATCAGAATCTTTCAATGATGGAGCTGCAAATTGGTCCCCCACATCCAGTCACACAGTGCCATCTGTCCGTCCGTGTTTTCTGCTGCTAGTTACATTGCACTCTTTCTACACACACACACCTCCCTCCCCTAGAGGTACATGTATGCAATTGTCAATTCTTCTCTGGACAACCTTAGACAAACCTTGACAGAGATGTTGTGTGAGCACCAGCTACCATTATCCCCTCAATGTTCCTTTACCAGACCCCACAACCCCGTATGTCCAGAAGCTCTGGGAAGAGCACTTTGGGGTAGTGTTCAGGAGAATCCACACTTACCACTGACAAGATGTTGGAGATGGCTGCTTCCATGTATGCACAGAACAGGGCTGTGGAGGAACAAGGATCACCAGAGTGAGCTTCCCAGGGCCTTCCCCCTAAGCCACTGCCATTGCAGCCTAGGGAGCCCAGACCAAGAACAGAAGCCCCACCCTCTCTCCTGCAGCCTCAGATTCTGCACCATGCCCTGACATCTGGCATGCTTGCCTGGCATTATTTGTTATCTCTGTAGATAGGTGAGGCCTGTCTCCCACCAGACTGTTCATTCTTCAGGTAGAGATTAAAATTTATATTTCTTTTTGTCCCCTCCCTGCTTCTATAGTGGCCTTGCATAGAGTCAGGGGTCAATAAACATCATTTGCTTGTCTATGCTGATGGTAGTGAAGAGCTAGTACAGGCTGGATGATTGTCTGTTGTGGGGGAAGAGTGGTCAGACTATATGAGCTCCTGCCAAAATCCCTCCTATTCAAAACTCTGAGCAGCTGTGATGCTGCTTGATGTTCACCAGGTCTCACCAGGGCTGAACCTTACTGGACCCCTGAACCAGTCCCCAGGAGCCAGGCAGCTGGGTTCCCCCATGGGAGCTGAGTCCTGAGGACAGCCAGGAAAGCTTGTCCATGTAGCTGGTGCCTCTGGACAAACTCCTCCTGCCCTGCAGCTTTGCTCTTTCTCCTTCTCTACCCAGAACACCTCTTCCCTCTCTGTTTGTCAACTCAAATCCTACCAGAAGTGTTGTGATAAACCCTAGCCTCCCTCTGTAGGCTTCCGAGACGATTCCAGCCACTGAAATCTGCCACTTCTCTGAAGGCCAACGGCAGTTACAGTCTGAACCTCAAAATAGCAGGCACTTCTGACTTGACAAATATTTACTGGGCCCACTATCTCCATGCCCAGCCTCATGCTGGCTGCCGAGGGGGGCTACAAGGAATATGGAAGTCATTCTCAGTCTCCATGCATAAGTGAGAAAAAACAAAAGAGAAGCTGTTCCAGATGCTATTCTTCTGTTTCCTTGACTCTAGTTTTATTTATTAATGTCCTTTCCTGCTTCCAGAGAACAATGCCAGGAGAGGAGAGCTGGTGGGAAGCTGGGGCTGGGATTGACTCTCCCTTTTGCCATTAATAGCTATCTTCTAGGGCAAGTTAATTAGCCCCTCTGAGCCTCATTTCCTCATCTGTAAAATGGGCCAGGCAGGCTATGCCTGGTGGTATTCTTGGGGGGATTAAATGAGTTCATATATTTATATAACAGGGTATGGTGCTGGGATACAGGTATATGAGAAGGACTATGGCTGATTTCCCTTCTGGCAGCATATTCTGTATTTACTCTATGGAAATCGAGCTTGCATAATGTTGTTACGATTTTTAGTGCTCCTAGTACATCACCTCACTGGATCATTCCAACAACCTTTGTGGATGCTGCAGTCTTAGTAATTATTTGTGCAATTACTTCTCTTCTGCTAGGCTGTGGCTTCATGAGGATGTAGTCACCATGGTAACTTCTATGCCTAGACTAGGTCCTGGCAGTGGATGGTGCTGTATAAACAGTTGTTGAATGAGGAGTTATAGAGAGCAGGAATGCTGTCATTAGCACACAGGGAAATGTGTATGGGATTCCCTTGTAAACTTTACAACACTGTGTAAGTGTAACACTATTAGGTGGTTGTGATCCCATTTGACAGAAAGGAACCTGAAATCCCAGCTGTTAAGGGCAGCACTGGCATTAGGACGCCAGCCATTGGCCTTTCTGTCACTGCTGAACAGTATTGATTAGTGGTTCCCATGGGTTTCACAGAGACAAGAAGGGAAGGAGTAGCCAGAGTAACCTGGTTGTCAGCTTTTCTGAACACCTACCACAGATGAGGGCCAGCAGGTGAGTCTGCCAGGTGAGGGCATAGAACATGCCCCCGATGGCGATGCAGGAGAGGACGCAGTTGTAGCTCCAGAGGCCTGTGTAGATGGTCTTGAAGGGCGTGGCCACGGACAGGGCTGTGGGACAAGGTGTGGTGTTTCTGTCTGATTCTGGGCCACAGAACAAAGACCACCCTGGGGCTGGTGCCAGGTCTCAGGTCTCAGGGTGGCCTCCATACTGTTGTTCACCCCACATCTCCAAACCTGCCCATCAATAGAGCCTCTACAAATGGCATCTGGTCTTAGGAAACCTTCAATGAGAAGAGAACAGTGGTTTCCAAATCAGTTATCCAAGCCACAGGCTTTACTTGGAGGTCCGACTATTTCCTTCTAGGTGAGAAGAGGCAAGGAGGTGGGATTCTAGGCCCCTTCTTACTCCTTTGACTACAGCAACTACAGTCTTAGCAAGAAAGATTCCAAAAAGCTTTAGAAGATTTAAACAAATATTTTTAAAACGTTGTTTCAAATGGCCCAGAAAAATATTTCTTTACCCTTATGGATATATGTAGATAAAGGAATGATACAGCAGAAGGAGTAAGATGTGGGTATATCTGGGGAAAGAATTTACAGATGCCTCATATTTTTATTTTTACCATTTTTTGATGAGTTTAAAATTATTTCCAAATAAAAAAATACTTTTAAAAATTTTGCTTCCAAAAAATCTTTGAAAAATATTGGAAGAAGTCTAAAACAGGTTCCTACTCCCAATGCTACTACCCCAATCTCTGACTCTGCTGTCAGAAAGAGCAAATACCTATCTAAATGTGTGTACATACATATACACAGGTAACAATATTAAAGCTCATTTGTCAAATGGCAATCCAATGTTTGAGAACAATTTTCTTTGTATCTTACCAAAAATTTCAAAGTGCTGGGACATGTATTATATCACAGTTGGTCTTCGTTACTGCTCCCGCCCCGATCCCTGTGTCCCTCCAGCACCCTCAGCTCTAGGGGCTCAGTTTGCAGGCCAGCTTTGTTCTTACCCCTTTGCATCTCTCCATGTTGTTGTTTGTTTGTTTGTTTGCTTGTTTGTTTGTTTTCTTTTTTCTTTTTTTTTTTTTTTTTTTGAGACGGAGTCTCACTCTATTGCCCAGGCTGGAGTGAAGTGGTACGATCTTGGCTCATTGTAACCCCTGCCTCCTGGGTTCAAGCGATTCTCCTGCCTTAGCTTCCTGAGTAGCTGGGATTACAGGTGCCCACCACCATGCCCAGCTAATTTTTGTACTTTTAAACTTTAATTTAATTTTATTTTTTAGTAGAGATGGGTTTTCACCTTGAGCTCAGGTCATCTGTCTGCCTCGACCTCCCAAAGTGCTGGGATTATAGGCGTGAGCCACCATGCCTGGCTCCCTGAAAGTATTTAAAACTTCAGGGAAGAGAATGTCTGGAAGATTTGCTGTATGTAGGGGAGAAGTGACCTCAAGTGAATTATCCTGAGGACCTGAAGAAAGGGAGCTCTGTCCTACCTGCTAGCAGCCCCACGATTGAGCCAATGGCTGCATGCAAGCAGATGAGTGGCGAGGAGATGAACAGAGCCACCAGGAACACACCGCCTGTCCAGGGATTGTCACAGCCGTACACCTGACCGACCCCAACAGGGATGGCTTGTAAGAGCTGCAAAGTTAACAGAATACAGGTCACTGGAGCATGGACCAGTAATGTAAAACCAGACTCAGGACCAGATTTGATCCATTCCTTGGGGGAGTAATCGAGTGGAACAGGAGGATGACTGCACCTTCCAGTGTGTGAGAGAACACGGGAGGCATGAGCTGGAACAAACAGCTCCTCACTCCACCACCCAGCAGGCATCTGAGCATCCCTCATGCAAAGCCAGGGCCCCCAACACGGGCTGGGCATGGATGCTTCTGAGGAACATATGGCTTCTGCTTTGAGGGGACCAGAATGCACCTCCTCCCTAGAATGCCAATGGGAGTTTCAGGGCTCTTGGGGATTTCCTCTAGACCTTCTGAAATCCATACAAATATTCTAGGAATATTGGAAATATAATAGGCCATTTTGATATATGATTTGACTAAAAGTCACCCAGCCTGTTGGTAGCCAAGTGCAGACTAGAGGCTCTGAGCTTGACCCCTAGCTCAGGTCTGAAGTCTTTGTCACCCTTGCTGTCTCTTTGTCAAGCCACTGCTGACACATCCTCTTTGCTGGCCCCTGGCCATTCACAGCTACCCTGGGGGTTGTGAGCCCTTGGAAAGGAGGAGTAGGTGTGTCCCCTGCTCACAAAGACTGCATAGCATTGTGGAAAGGTAGTATGTGGAACGTCTGGAGAATGGCCTGAAGTCCAAACATCCCTGAGCCTGAGAGTAACTTGGTGGTGCTGGAATTCGGGAGGATTTATTTGGCAATGCTGTCAGATGGCTTTTCTTCGGCCAGGCTGAATTGTGGATATTTTTGGAGTCCTTTGAGGGCAGAAAAAGAAAGGAGGGAGAATGGCAGGGCAGGCAGAGCAATGGCCTGGGAGTAGAGGGCTCCAGCTTCCATCAGGGCTCTGCACAGTTCATTGTGTGGCTGTGAGCGTGTCACATCCTCATCTATAGCATGAGGAGGCTGGCTTGGCAGATGATCTTCCAGCTTTAAGACTCTGTAGTTCTTTTCATAATTGCCAGGTCACATGACCTCTGTGAGGACAGGGCCCTTTATGCCCAGGTACATCATAGGTGCTTAACAAATAGGAATTGATTAGGTCAGTGGTTCCCAAACTTTGCTGTACAGTAGAATCCTCTGGGAATCTTTAAACAAACACTGATGGCCAGCTCTTCCCTAGACATTCTGATTTAATTGATATGGGGCATGGTGGGGCTTAGGTGAGTCTGGCATGCACTGGAGATGAGTTATGGATGATCCACTATCGATGTTGCTATAGACGCTGGGAATCATTTAGTTTCTCCCTTTGGACCAGATTTTGTACTTTTTTGACAATTTGATTTAATTCTGGAATAAGTATGATTTCTTCAGGGAGTAGTATTTGAAGAGCCTAGAGGGCTCTTAAGCTTTGCCCACTCTTGTATCTGAATGAATGGCCTTTTAATAACCAAATGCTATTTGGACCAGAGTCTATAATCTTGTGAAAGGAATGGCAAGGGTGGGGTGCTCAATCATATTTATAGAAACCCAGAAAACACTTTGTACCAGACCAGGGAACTCAGCTTAAATGTTGGGAACAGGCTGGAAGTCTACTTAATAAATACCCCATGATTGCCAAGATCTGAGGAATGCGGGATGCTGAGGGGAGTTCACATCCACCTTTCTTTCTGGGAATGCAGATTTTAAACTCAAGGGCTCAAGAATGAGAGGAATGAAGGAATTGAGGGGTCTTGCAATGGAGCCTGGGTTTAGAATGAAGCTTCCTCCATTGGGATCCACATTTCAGCCTGGTGAGCTGTTCCCCAGGTGGCCTTCCCTCCCAGCACGCTGCTCCCAGGCCGCAGCTGACACCCTGGGTGAAGGGCAGTCAGGTGTGCCATGGAAATTTACTGAGCACCAGGCCTTCTCCACACTCCTCATAATTCTTATGTAGCAACAACAAGCTGATTAAACAAATAGGAAGGCCTTTCTCTGTTGTTTCAAAGAGAAAGAGGGAAGTGGCATTGATTCTTCAAAACTCAGATCCAGAAGGTGGAAAGAGAAGGAAGGTGGTTGTCAGAGTGGTGGGCTGGTGGGGTGTTAAGGGGGTGGGTATGGGTCTCAGGATGCCTGGTTTTGGTTCCTACCACTTTCTAATTGCTTATTTTGAAGGTGAACAAGAGGCATCTTTTCTCTGTGACCCATACCACACTGATCCCCTCGGTGTTGGGTTGTCCGGCTAGCAGTGTGGAGTCGGGGCTCGGAGAGACTTTCTTCCTGCTGGTGCCACATGTGCCTTTGGCCATTACTTGGGCAATACCTCATGCATAGGGATCAGGGACAGCCTGTGGCCTGATTGTCAGACGGCCTGTCACTGATGCTCCTGGCAGAATTTTGAGTGTCATGCCTGCTCCTGCTCTGCCTGTTTTCCACCTGAGAAGGTGGGCTTTCCCTTAAATGCAGAGCTCTGTCTTTTCCATGTTCTTGGGTTTATGCCCTAACACTGCCACTCGTGCCCCAGCCCCAGCCTCAGACACAACTTGAAAAGGTTTTGCATTGTTTGCCGCAGTGTTAACAACCACGGCTGGGGAAGCATTTCCTTTTCTGCTGGGTTTAGGTTTAGAGTGTGGCTGTCCCTGGAGGACCCTGGAGTGGTAGCTCCAGAGCTGAGCACAGCAGCAGGCTACACTGAGGTTGCAGCACACCTAGACGGGCAGGACTCAAGGATCGTATCACACAAACAATATTTGAGGACTTAGGTTATGATAGCAAATATTCAAAAGACTGTTGCAGAAACAATAGCCTGAATTGCTCTAGAAAGCAGACTGGAACCAATGGGTGAAAGATAAAGGGAGATGGATTTCTGATGAAGGTAAAGAATACTGCAACATGACAGGGTGGATTGCACCAATAAGTAGGGGATTTTGCCTCACTGGGATTGTTCAAGCTGCATGTATATGTCCTGCCTTGGACTAGGCGGGTGATGGTTCAAAGCTTAGGCTTTGTGTCAGGCTGCTTGGGGTTTAAGAACAGGCACTATCTGCAGTTGGACTTTGGCCAACTAACCCTCTCTGTGTCTTAGTTTTCTCACCTATAAAATAGTGATAATGATGGTACCTACAGTATTAGGTTATATTATGAGGGCTAAATGAGTTAATATGTCAAGGGCTTGGAACAGTATCTGATACATAGTAAGCTTGCTAAGTATTAGCTATTAGCTATCTCTGTTCATTAACAAGGCCAAAGTTTTACAATTCTATATATTTAATCTTATGTTAGATCTTTACTACATTCCTATATCTTCAATGTCTAGAGATCAGCAGATTAATGAATATGTACATTTACCACAAAAGGACAGAAAGCAGGGTTTCTCCCCTTTGGCCCTATTGACACTTTGTTCTGTATTACTCTCTGCAGGGGCAGGGGGAAGCTGTCTTGTGCATCGTAGGATGTTTGGCAGCGTCCCTGGCCTTGACTCATTAGATGTCAGTGGCACCTCTCTAGTCTTGACAATAAAAATGTCTCCAGACATTGCCTAATGTCTCCAAGGGGCAAAATTATCCCTGCCTGAGAACCACTAAGAGAGAGAGTATATAAAAATTAACCCTCTGCCTTCTATGCTAATTCCTTTAAAATCCTAATTTTAAATGTTTATTTTAGTATCTTGCCCCTTTATCTGACTATACATTTTATCTAATATCTTTTACTCAACCACCACGATTCTGTACTGTCAACGCTTATCTGTTCACTTGTGTGTTGGAGTTTCCCTGTATAGAATGCAGGCTTCACAAGAGCAGGATGTCATCTTTGTGTGTTCTCAGTATCTGAAAAAGTATCCAGGCCGCGTTACTTGTTCAATAAGTACTTGTTGAAAGGATCTATGGACATGGCAGCAACCTTTTCTGATACCCTGCTGAGGTCCATCATCTGGCAGAGATGTTTCTAGAGAAGCTGAGAGCATGGGTAATCCACAAATTGGTTGGCAAGAAGGCCTGCAGTGGAATATGGGGGTCTCAACTCATCACCACTGGGTAACTTACCAGGGGCATTTCCATCTCTGTCCAGGTGATATTGGGCACTGAAGACACAGGCTCTACCAGTGTTGTGGGGAAGAAGAGGTTGTAGTGGCCTGTGGCTGCAAGGTACAAGGTGACTGCAATGTTGAAGGGCAGCGTGAAGACTGGGAGGTCCCACTTGCTGAAGATGGAATTCAAGGCACTAGAAAGAACTGGGCTGCAGATGGAAGAGACAAAGGGTTAATCCCTGTGACATCCTGAGGTCTACATTGTCTCAGCAGCTCTGGCCACTGTATCATCCACTGACTCCTCTCCTAGGCACAGCGTTTCTGGCCCCCTTGAGACTCCAGTGTTCCACTGATCTGGGATAGGGAATAAGGTATTCAATTTCTGCTCTTACCTTTTTTTCTTTTCTTTTCTTTTTTTTGGCCAATTTATTGTCATCTGCTTCATAAGCTTACACCACTGAGAAACACATTTTAAAAATATCGTAACTTATTTTGAGTAAAACACTTTATAAAATAATGGAAATATTTCCTTGTTTTTTAAACCGAGAAAACTAAACAAAATGTGACCCTTACAAAATGTAACGTGTTGCCTTTGAATAGTACAATGACTATTGTTCAGGGCTGTGATAACATTTTAGAAGACTGACCTTCTAGGAGGAGGCTGCAATGGCATATGGGCAATTTGCAGGTCTAATTTCAGCAAAAATACTTGGAGCTACTCTGGAAACTGCCAGGGGAAAAATAGGACCTTCAGTTGTTTTACCCTCTGTCTTCTTCACCTTTTCCTTGGAAAGAGAATGGATGTTGGAGACAGACAAAGCTTAGTGCAAATCCTAACTCACTCCTATGCGTACATGCTGAAGGAACATTGTTAGGTAATTAATCTCCCTTAGCTTCAGTTTCCTCTGGAAGGCACCAGCCACCCTAGACACCGAATACCCCACATCACCCACACTCAGTGACCTGCTGGGCAAAACCTGAAGTTGCATGATTTGTTTAAATGGTCTGCTTTTAATGAATGACCATGAATTTCAAAAAGGCATTTAAGACTTCCTGAAAACCCTCCTACACATCCCTCGCCAATTAACTCTCCAACTTACTGAGACAAGTATTTCACTTTTTCACCTTTCTCCTCAAATCTTTACTGTCTGCTTCCCTTTAGCCTCAGCCAACCACCTGGCTTTACTTCATTAAGAAAATAGAAGTGACAAGATGAGAAAGGCTTGTTTTCCCAGCCATAAAATCCACACCTTGTCTGCTTTCTTCCCACATACTCTGCCTCTCTGCCTTTTTCACATAATTGAAGCGTCCCTGCTCCTTCATCAGGACAATTCTTTTCCCTTTTCTTTGGATCTAATCTGCCTCAGGGACTTCATTCCTGTAATTTTCTCCTTTCTCTCTTACAGCTTTAATCCCTTTTCTCATCAGGATATAACATGCTCTAGTGTCTTCTACCTTTAAACATCTTCCTCCTTTAACCTGATGGCCACTCCAGCTGTGGCTCCATTTCTCTGCTCCCTTCAGGGCAATATCCTTCGAAATGGTTGGCTTTCTGTGCTGTCCCCAATCTTTTCCTCCTAGTCTTTCCCAAACCCACTTCAATCAGGTGTGTGCCCTCATTACACCATGGAAATGGCTCTTGTCCATTTCACCAATGGCATCTATCTTGCCAAGTCCATGGTCATTCCCCATTGCTTTGATTTGACAGTTGGACCTGCCCACCATATTGAAATACTTTCTGTCTGGGCTACCGTGACACTGGATTTTCTTAGTTTTCTTCTTGCCTGCTCCTTCTTAGTCTTTTTTGATGGTTTTTCCCCTTTCTTGCCAGACTTCTAAATGATGGAAAAGCATATGATTCTGTCTTGAATCTTTTCTCTCTCTCTCTCAAAAAAATCTTCTCTGTTGGGTGATTGCCTTTAGTACCATAGATGAAAGCTTCTGTGTGCTTCCGCCTCCCGAATCTTGATCATATCACTGTGTTTCAGATTTGTATATCCAATTACCTTTACAACATCTCTACTTGGAAGTCTACAGTATAATGTGTCCAAACAGAATTCTTAATTTGTATCCTGTCTCCTGCCACCAACTGTCAGGCCTCTGAACCCAAGCTCAGCCATCATATCCCCAGTGACCTGCACGTATACATCCAGATGGCCTGAAGCAACTGAAGATCCACAGAAGTGAAAATAGCCTTAACTGATGACATTCCACCATTGTGATTTTTTCTGCCCCACCCTAACTGATCAAAGTTCTTTATAATCTCCCCCACCCTTAAGAAGTTTCTTTGTAATTCTCCCCAGTCTTGAGAATGTACTTTGTGAGATCCACTGCCTATCCCAAAACCTGTAAGAACTAATGATAATCCCACCACCCTTTGCTGACTCCTTTTCTGGACTCAGCCTACCTGCACCCAGGTAAAATAAACAGCCATGTTGCTCACACAAAGCCTGTTTGGTGATCTTTTCACACGGACGCGTGAAACAACAACCAGTTCTTCTCTTGGTCTTTTGTATTAACCCAGGTACTCGGGCACATTATAGGAGTGTATTCGATTTTCTTTTCTTTTCCTTTCCTTGGTATTCCACAACGTCCCAACAAGTTGTGTTGCCTCTGTTGTCCTTAAAATATACCCCAGACCCACTCACTTCTTACCATGTTCATGGATATTACTCTAATCTAAACACTGTCATCTCTGTGGGGTTTTGTAGCAGATAATTGTGGATTATTGTAGCAGATGCTTCCAGTATCTAGTCTTACTCCAGTTAAAATCCGTTTCCATCCTGCAAGCAGAGTGATTTGTTTAGATTTAAACCATATCCCATTACACCTCTGCCTAAAACTCTCCAACTGCTTTCTATCACAGCTGATAAGCTGATATAGAAATCAGTCTTACTGGGTCTTCAGGGTGTACCTGGTCTGACTCTCATCGAGTCTCTGCCCTCCCCTCCTGCCACTCCTCCATCCTTCACTGGGCTTCTGCCACACCAGTCTTGTCTGTCTTCCTAGAATACATCATCACACTTCCCCATTTGGGGGCTGCTTTTGCCTGCAACATCCTTCACCCACGTCTTCAGATGACAGATGCCTTCTTATCATTTAGGCGACAGCTCAAATGTCCCCTCTGCAAAGTTGTCTTCTCTGATCACACATGTCTGGAATCATTTGCTGTCCCATTTAGCCTCTCTTGCTTTCCTCAAAGCACTTATCACATCTTGAAATGATCCCTTTTATTAACTAGTTTATAAGTTTATTTCTGTCTTAGCCGAGAAGAATGTGAGCTCCAAGGGAATAGAGACTTTTCCTTGTTTACAAATATTCCCAGCATCTGGGATCGACCTTTCACTCAACAAATAGTTTCAGGCACTCAACAGATATTTGTTTACTGAACGAACCTGGAAAATGGCACTACTAATACCTGCCCTATGACTTGAATTTCAGGGGCCCCATAAATGGATTGATGAATGCACTGGAGTAGTAGCACAGAGCCCAGGGTGGGGTGCTCAGTGTTTTTTGTCCTTTAAATTGGGAAGGGGGATAGGGGGCACTGAAGTCTAATTGCCAGCCAGTGCAATGTGGCTGAGGAGCTGTGCTGAGGGGCTTAATCTATGTAGTTTTAAACCAAATGTATGCAAATGAAGGCAAGTTCTCCTTTTCACAGGCGGGAATGTGGGGGGCATTAAGAAAATCCCCATAGAAATGACTGTCTTGGATTTTGTCCCAATGGATTGAGAAAGAAACCCTAAGAAGAAAACTAAATTGCCCAGAATGCTTAATGTAGTAATTTATTTGCAAGCACTACTAAAAAGCAATAAAACAGTACTTAAGCTAAATTAAACTAACTGGTTTTAGTAACTGCAGACTTTGAAACCAAAGAAAGGCATTTACTTCTTAGAGATGTTAAAAATAAATCATTCTGTCTGATTTATTGCTGAGAATAGGAATAAATCACCCTGTTTGAGGGAAGTTGAGAACAGGGTGGTATACACATGTGAAGTCAGGGTCTGGGGGACAAAGGTTCACCATGACAGCGAGCACACAGCAGAGACCCTGAGATGCTCGACAGACCTGCTGTAAATTCATGTGAACTAAGGATCACATGTGTGAATGGCCCAGCAACCCCTCACTCGGTGAATATTTGTTCCTAACCCCCCTTTCATCCTGACCTTCTTATTTCATCTACAATATGAGGTGATTGCCCAGCAAGATCTCAACCGATACTTCCAGTTCAAAGATTCTATGCTTTACATATAAATATTCTGTTCCAAGAAAGCTCTCTGCTTCTATCACAAGCAGGTTTTCAGCTTTTAGGTCTTGGTTAGGCCACATAATAGACAATTCCCATGCAACCTGCGGTTTAATAGTGCATATTGGATTTGGAATACCAGCATCAAAAACTTCCAAAAAGTACAACCTGCTGCAAGTGACTTAATCTCTGCATGCCTTGGTCTTCCCTTCTGTAAACTGTGGGCAAATGTAGCCGTGCTTAGCACTGCATAAGCCCTGCTTAGCACTATGTCAAGCAAGCAGGAATAACTTAGGAAATGCTGACCTTTATTACTAAGAATGTCATTCAGGAAGATTACCATTGCAATAAAACACAAGTTGTCTTGTTGATTTAAAGAATTCTCCTGGCCAGGTGCGGTGGCTCATGCCTGTAATCCCACCATTTTGGGAGGCTGAGGCAGGCGGATCACGAGGTCAGGAGATCGAGACCATCTTGGCTAACACGGTGAAACCCTGTCTTTATTAAAAATACAAAAAATTAGCCGGGCATGGTGGCGGGTGCCTGTAGTCCCAGCTACTTGGGAGGCTGAGGCAGGAGAAGGGTGTGAACCCAGGAGATGGAGCTTGCAGTGAGCCGAGATTGTACCACAGCACTCCAGCCTGGGTGACACAGCGAGACTCTGTGTCAAACAAACAAAATAATCCTCCTTATTCCATATCTCCAAATGACCCCCTTGTGTTACAAGAGAACTCATGGGCTTTCACAGTGTCAGACAAGCTAGCCTGGCTGTGAAGGGGCTGGGCCCCACATGTGTATGTCCTGTCTCTGGCCAGTGTAAGACACACAAATGTCTTGGGGCCCCATGGAGCTGTGAGCAGAAAAAATGAGGTGCCTCACCAGGCCATGGCTGTGAAGGTCACAGGAAACAGAAGCCACCAGTAGTAGTCTAACTTCTCTGAGAACACGGAAATCAGCAGTCCCACCAGCATCCCATTGTACCCATGGAGTCCTGAGGCAATGGCAGACCTGGTGGGGAAACAGAGTAACTTTGCATTTGAAGTTGGTGGTGTTAGTGGGCCCCTCCCTCCTGGTGCTTTGAGGATATGCTTCATTTAGATGATTCCTTTAATAATAATGCTTAGAAAAAAGTGAGTTCGCTCAGTGAATATTGGGCAGTCACATAGCTGCCAGCACCTTTCCTGATAAAACACACACCTGCACGCCCTCCTTGTCTTGCTGATCAACAATTAAAATTATGCACTTTTTCTGTGGCGAAGCTCTTCTTTGCTTATCAGGGGAGACTTAGACTGCTAAGTATAGGGGGAAATATAATAGAAACCTGAGGTGTGACACAAGGAAGTTGTGTGTGGGAGTTGGGGAGAGAAAGGGAGAGAGAAGAGAGGGAAGGAGAAAGAGTGTTATGATTACATTGTGTAAAATTCTCTGTAGTTGGCCAGGCACAGTGGCTCATGCCTGTAATCCCTGCGCTTTGGGAGTCCAAGGCGGGAGGATGACTCGAGCCCAGGAGTTCAACCAGCCTGGGCAACATGGTGAAACCCCATGTCTGCTAAAATACAAAAAGTAGCCAGGTGTGGTAGTGCATGCCTGTAGTCCCAGCTACTTGGGAGGCTAAGGTGGGAGGATCACTTGAGCCCAGGAGGTTGAGGCTGCAGTGAGCCAAGATCTCACCATTGCACTCCAGTCCAGCCTGGGTGACAAAGGAAGACACTGTCTCAAAAAAAAAAAAAAAAAAAAAAAAAAAAAAAATTATCTGTAGCTGGAATCTGGGTACTTTCTCTCTCTGCATGTCTGCACCAGAGTGAATAAGCTGGTTTAGCTCCGGGTTCCCAGGTGCTCCTTGGTGAGGAATGGCCCAGAAGTGTGGTATAGTATCCACGCATGAGTCTGGCACCTCCTTCTTTTTCAGAGGAGAAGCTGGGGTGTGCACCTACAATTCTCCTCCTGATCCTAATAAACACTGTCCTTGACCTTTCTAATTGCTCTGCCGGGTGAGGGGCATGGGTTATGGGTGAGAGAGGGGTGTGGGCAGCTTGCACTGCAAGATCCCTGCCAAGGAATGACCTGTGTGTGCTTGTGGTCAGTCCCTCTGCACTCACTTTAGTTCTATGAGGGCTGAAGTGTGTCTGTGTGTCTGTTGCTGTGGCCCAGTAACCAAGCAATGTCAAGGAGGCTGTGCATGGAGGCTGCTCAGCCAGTATTTGTTGACTGAACATGTGTGCATGCTAAACCTTACCATGTGTTGGCTGTTCTTGCATGGCAGAAGCTTCTGGAAGCTTAGGGCTCCCTGAGATGCAGGAAGGGAATTCTGGCTAGAGGAGGGCTCCAACCCAGCAGGGGCTGTGACTTAGGTCTGGAAGGGGGAGGACCTTTCACCTCTGTAGTGACCAGGAGGTCTGTAACCTAGATAAGAGGAGAGCAGGAGGATGGGAAAGGGGCAGGAGAGCGCATATCTAGACAGCTTCCTGCAAGAAAGCTGTAGCACAAGGCACATGTGTGGACACTTGTACTAGACACAGGACAAGCTGTGTCATCAGCTGCTCTTGAGGCCAGGAAGATACGGGGCAGCTGGAGACAGGCAGCAGGTGGGATGGAGGGAGGTGGCAGAGAAGACCACTGGGGAGCACTTCAAGAGCAGAAATCCACGTTTTGGGAGAATCACATTTTTAGTGTGTTTGCATTTTCTCTACAGTTTCCCTTTTGTGTTTGGTGATATAATTTAGTGCTTTTTTTTGTTTTAATACCAATAGCTGCCCCACTCTGTGGAGAGTGTCCCTCCAGAATTCTTGTTTTTACTAAAACATTGGTGGCTTCTGGATTTCCCTCCCTGACTATAAAATATACAAAATTAGGTTCAACACCAATGCCAAAAAGGTCTCCATTCAGACCACATTCCATCAGGGAACTGCAGCGTTGGTGTTGTTGACCTTCAGTTACCATCTGTAAAGTACAGTCTTAGGCTAGTGGGGAACTGGGGGTGGGGACAGCGGGGGTGATTAAAGGGTAGCAGGGGTGGCAGAGGTCATGCTTAGAATATGCAACTGTGTCAGTGGTTCATTGTGGACAGCAGTGAGCTCGTGGCTCCTTAGAAGACATGTGTATTGATGTTGTGTCCAGTGGCTACAGCTTTGAGCCTATGGCGTAGAACAAAGCACCAACCTGTCAGCAACAAAGCCTAGATCTTTTCTAGGCACTGTGGGTGTATATGGCATATTGGAAACCAACTTCTTCTCCTGAACATGCTTAGAATATAGCCAGAGAAAGAAGAATAAAAAAACTTACAGAACAATTCAGTCTAGTGCTGGGATGTGTTCTGTGGTTGTTCAGAGAGAAAGAAAGGTTCAGAGAGCACAGAGGGAATCAGGAGTGGCTCCCTGTGGGAGGAAGGATTCCAGGGAATGGTAGAATTAGATAGACAGGTACAGCTGGTGTCAGGGATCACAGAAGCAAAAGTACTTAACTAGGGACAAGTGTGATGTTGATTGAGCACTAGGTAGCATAAGACCCATCAAATGACACTTGGGGAGCCAAGCCGAGGGGCTGGGTTTTTATCTGATGCAATTTGTCTTAAATTCTTAATCAGGATGTTTGTGAGGATTAGGCATGCCTGGTGTGCGTCCCCCCTTGTAAAACTGAAGTCTGTGAAGCGACTCTCTGAATGGCTTGGCAAGTTTACCAGTAGATTAACGGTGGGGAGGATAATCAAAGAATCAGAGTGTCAGTGCAGGGAGGGTCTTGGGCTCGTCTCAGCTGGACAGTAGATTATACAGATAGGATAATGGGGCTGGAGGGGGAAGTGCTTGCCTGAGACACACAGCTAAGAAGGCAGTGGGCTGCACAGAGTTCACGCCAGGTAAATTTCAGCACACAGTGATGAAGCAGTGAGGCATGGGCTGATCTGCCAGGGTCCCAGTTCTATGCCAGCTGCCCATGGTTGACAGGTACTTGGGAACAAGGAATAGGAGGCCCACTAACCAAAGCAGACACAAGATCCTGGCTGGAGCCCATTTTTAATCTCACCCACCAGATGTGCACTCAGAAGAATTCAGCCTCTCATCCATCTGACCTCGAATGGCTTCCTAGCATGCTAGAATCGGAGTGGTCCTCCAAGGCCACCCTAGAGGTGCATGAGCAACTTCTCCCCAGGGCCAGGCGGACTCACGGGTTTGTCTCAGTGGAATGAGGAATGTCAGCTGGGCCTGAGGTTGGTTACAACACATCCAGCTCTGATTACTTTGGGTTTACCAATGGGCCTCTGGCCATGTTGTCCTCACAGGTACCATGATGGGGACAGCATGACCTTGAGCCCAGAAGATGCAGGTCATGCCTCCAAGCCTAAGTCCTGCCACCCATTGGCTGTGGCACCTTTGGTAGGTATCTCTCCGCTTCCAGTCTCCTTTCCCCCACGTGCAAGATGTGGACTCTGTTGCCTTCACTGTGCCTTGTGAATGGTGGTAAGAGTCACAGCTAACAAGATATGACAGTGCTTCTTAGTTTTTTTTTTTTTTTGAGAGAAACCCACTGTAAGAAATGCATTTTATATTATGACTTAGCTTTCACTTTCTTTCTTTCTCTCCCTCCCTCCCACACACACATCCCCAACATAAATGAAACAAAAATTTCACCAAATAATATTTACCATTACCATATATAGACTACTCTCATCAGTTTTATTTTATGCTATTGTTTTAACTTTAAAAGATGCTGCTGACAATTAATTCATGATCTGGAAATGGGTTGGTGATCCCCAAATTGAAAAACACTAAGATAGGGGATAATCCAGTGTTTCCCAAGCATCAGAAGCATCCAGGAGGACCTTGTTAAAAGTACACACTCCCTGATCCACTGAATTGGCATAGCTGTGAGAGGAAGGGGAGGGGTGGACTGAAACTATTTCTTTTCTTTTTTTTTTTTTTTGAGACAGAGTTTCGCTCTGTCACCAGGCTGGAGTGTTGTGGCACAATCTCGGCTCACTGCAACCTCAGCCTCCTGGGTTCAAGCGATTCTCCTGCCTCAGCCTCCCAAGTAGCTGGGACTACAGGCGTGTGCCACCATGCCCAGCTAATTTTTGTACTTTTAGTAGAGACAGGGTTTCACCATGTTGGCCAGAATGGTCTCAATCTCTTGACCTTGTGATCCTCCCGCCTAGGTCTCCTGAAGTGCTGGGGTTACAGGTGTGAACCACCGTGCCCAGCCTGAAACTATTTAACAACCATCTTAAGTGATTCTGACCATCAGGAAAGTTTGGGAACCACTGGAATAATATACGGCAAAGTCTGAGGAAGTGGTCAAGTTCTACAAAATGCGAATTGTTATTGTTCTTTTTTATTTTTTCTTTTCTTTTCTTGCTTTTTTTTTTTTTTTTGAAAAAGAGTCTTGCTCTGTCACCCAGGCTGGAGTGCAGTGGCACGATGTTGGCTCACTGCAACCTCCACCTCCCAGGTTCAAGAGATCCTCAGCCTTCCGCATAGCTAGGAATACAGGCATGTGCCACCACACACAGCTAATTTTTGTATTTGTAGTAGAGATGGGGTTTCACTATGTTGGCCAGGCTGGCCTCAAACTCCTGGCCTCAAGTGATCTGCCTGCTTTAAGCTTCCCAAAGTGCTAAGATTATAGGCATGAGCCACCATGCCTGGCCCTTGTTGTTGTTACTTGACTTTGCACAGCCAGTGCGAGGCCAGCTTCTTTCACATCTGTATCTATGCCTCCTGCCGGCCCTGTTTGCTTCCCTTCCTCAGAGCCCCTTCCCACACTGTCCTCCCCTCTCCTTGCCTTCTCTCCAATCCCCCATATCCAACCTTTATAGCTAGGAAGTAGCCTCTCTAATCTTCCCAGCACTTGGTGATGTCTGTCTTCTCTGAACTCAATTATATACTGTACCGTATTATTCTGAGACATTCATTGCCTATTAATCTTGTCTCCTTCAACTAGATGGTAGGCTCTGTGAGGGAAGAACAGCTTAGCTATTCCTCTGCACCTCCCTCTGAGACAGTGTTTGCAGAAGTCTCCACAGTCAAGTGAATGTTGACACTGTCACCTGCTGTGAGCAGGAGCAGTGTAATTCTGCAAGGACCGTCAGTGACCTGCTTAAAGTTGATAGGAGATTTTGGCTGTCTGGGAGGGTCAGGTTGGCTGATTACTCAAGTAAACACCTCTCTACTTTCTGTCCCACGCATCCTGCTAAAATCCCTATAGAGAGGGACCCACCTGTCTTGGCCCAAGGCGAGAGCTGTTAAGGTTGAGACCACTGTCCCCAGGGCCCCAGTGATTGTCCACCAGGGATTCTGGATCAGTAGCCCTATGAAGATGATGAGGCCGCTGAGAGGATTGTTGACGAACATCACCTGAGCGGTCCCTCTCAGGACCCAGTCTATGAACTGGAGGGCAGGGTGCTTGTCTGAAAGAAAGAGAGCGAGCCATCAGCAGGTCCAGCTTGGGCTGCTCTGCTGAGCTGCTGGTTGGCATGGCAACAAAGGAAAACAGGGATGTGTAAGCCAGGACACTTCCCATTCAGCCAGGCCAGAGATGGGGATGGAGGGGTGGGGGTAGAGGGGAGTCTGGTGCCCAGCCCACATCTCTCAGTGGCCCAGCAATCATTCTGCAGTGGGTGGTAGGTTTTGCCATATAGCCAGAGGCACCGTGCTGAGACTAATTTAACGCTGTTCCAGCCATTGGCTTGTTTGGAAAAGAAGCTCTGGGAGGTTCTTTTTTTTCCAAGGGAAATTTATTGGTCCAAAAGAAAGGGTTTTGGAAGGTTGGGGGTGGGGGGTAGGAAATTCTTTTTTCTGTAGTGCTGGATGACTCAGTTGAGGGCTGGTATCTGAGAAGCAAAAAAAGTAGCCTGAAGAAAAGACACTGGGGAAGAAATTGTCGCAGCCCAACTGTGAAAATCAGTACTGAGTCAGGGCCTGGAGGAGGCCAGGTATAGGAAAGGGGCATACATTCTGCCTCGTCTGCTGGTTTGGTTTCCAGGACAACTTGTGCAGGTGTCGGGGCTAGTGGGAGTGGAAGGGTGTGGTGTTCCTTTCAGTGTTTAGTTCGAGAAGAAGTTAAAAGGAAAGAATCCTGAAGCTTTGGGAAGGATAAGGCCAACATTTTCTTGGCACATAATAGACACATAATAAATGGCTGTGCAACAAGTGAATCGAGTGAAGGAATGATCATTTAACTAGCTTGGGAAATGGCTTATCTGTTGCTAATATGGTTGTCCTGTATCTATTTCACATAGGAACGAGCAATTTGCAAAGAACTAAGATCAATGCATTTAATTCTGAAACCATGAGAATTCCAGGCCAGTAGGGTATATCATATCCCCTTGGAGTCAGCTTAGGGCTGAAGTCCCCCCAGCTGTGGACTCCAGCCCTGGGTGAGGCCCAGTCCTGGGTGAATCCACCCAGGGTGAGGGTGAATGAGTGAGGGAGCAGCTTTGGACTGAACCGGAGAGAGGGTTGTCTCCCCGGCCTGGTCTGGTCTGGCTGCCTCTGCCCAGGGTATTTTCCTACCTTTCAGCCAGATCCTGTACTCCTTCATGTCACCCGTGAGGTAGCCCACTGCTTTGCAGAGCCTGATGCCCCTTTGGCCTGCTGAGTGCCGATGGGCCACCCCGTCTTCTTTCCTTTTACTCCTTTCATTGGGCTTTTCAATCTTCACAATGTGGCTATCTTCATTGGAAGACCGGAGATCCTTTTAGGAGAAACCAACAAGACATCAAATGATACAGCTTTCTGAGAGCAGGGACATTTGGGGATAGAGGGTGGTGGCAGTTTTTTTGATAAAAATAAAGGATCATGAGACAAAGGGTGAAACACATGCCCATTGTCTGCGGCTGCATAGAGTACCCCGTACAAGCCTGCTCTTCCCGGGACCATGCACCTTCTTCACAGCAGTATTTCTTCACTTCGTGCCATGGGTCCCTTTTGGCAGTTTAATGAAGCCCATGAGCTTCTTTTCAGAATAATGTTTGTAAATGCAAATATCAGATAATAGGACTGCAAACCGAACCAATTATACTGAAATACAGTTATAGTCATACTAAAAATTATGATATACATGTATGCATAGCAGATCCAATACCTTCTGTAATTTCAAAGTAGTGATGAGTAAAGATATGGGACCTCCTTACTGCAAGTCAGGACAGCTCTGGAAGGCCATCCCAGCAGTCTTGAGTCCCTCTCCACTGCAGCAGTGGCCAGCCAGTCTACCTCTGTGCTACCACCGAGGATGCTAATGGCCTGCGTTTCAACAAAGACCTTCTGTTTGGAGACAGTAGGGTAGTTCAGGGAGCAGGTTTAAGGGGAAAGATTTTGGAGACTGGTTGGAAGACTGGTGAGTGAGTGCCTGTATTCTGTACTTGTCCTTAAAATCATGTCTCACAAAACCACACTATCTAAGGCCAGGTAGGACCCACCATGGGTGTCACCATGTACTGACAGTGGCACTTTCTCAGTGTGCTAAGTTCTTTGGGAAGGCGGGAAAGCGGCATCTTTTAATGCCCTTTTCCTATCCCCTCCCTCCTAGGAAACATGCTAGGAGGAACCCTCCTCACCTTTTCTTCAGGCATTTCCAGGAGGGGCAGAGCTGGGTGAGTATCCGGGGATGTCGAGGGCCAGCTCGGGCTGGTAAACTCTGCCTCGTAGAGTTTGTATCTGCTGGAAAGTGGCTCTGGCAGGAGAGGGCTGCTGTGGGGGTCAGACATTCCTTCAGGGCACAGCTGCTTTTTTATCAATGGACTAGACGGAAGGAAAGGGAAAGAGCTAGTGAGTCAGGTCGGGGCCCAGAGGGACTTGGCTGAGGCTGGTCTCAGACCTCAGGTCTGTCCTGGGGGTTGGACGGTGACACACGTGGGATCTGCAGCTTTGCTGCCAGAAAGAGTTGAGGCCATTTCTCTACCTCATTACCTTTCAAAATCCTCCCATTCTTCCGAGTCCAGAAGAATGTCCATTTGGTCGATGAAGATATCCCTGACCACTGAGTTAGAATGGAAGTCTCTCTTTTTCTCTCGATCACTGAGTGTTTTTTCTCCGCCTCTCATATTGCCTGTTGTGCCATCCTATTGTGGTAGTTAGTGGTACATGTATTTTCCCCTTGATACGTATACACAGATCCAGTACTGATTGGAGGTGGGGGGTGTCTAAGAGAAACTACTTCTGAATTGCCATGGAGGCTACACTGCTTACAATTGATCTCCAGTCTTCCTTTTCTTCTCTCTACCATTTCCAGTCCCTTCCCTATTTCCTTTCCCCAGGAACAGTAGGAAACACTGGTCTATTCTTCTGCAAGCTGTGTGCATCCCAGCTGAAGGAGCTTCTCTTCATGGGGCTCCTGTCCCTGTACCACCAGGGTTAGGGCTTATGCCATGACTTGCTTTTGGAACATCCTTTGCCTAAGGTCCTCAGTTTCCTGGTTTTGTCTGGCTTCCCCTTGGTAGTGCTGTACTCTCTCCTTCCCATCCAGCCATTTGTGCCATTCTTCTTTAGCCTCCTCCAGCTCAGTTATATCTTATTCATTTATTTATTTGAGAGGTGGTTTTGGACCTGCATGCAGTCTCCTCTCAGTGTGACCTAGAGCTTTCCCCATTGCTCCGTGCTCCATGCTGCATCCCTTGAGTGTAGGACAGTCTCTCTTAGGACAGGGATCACAGATCCCTAACATGGGTACTACCATTCCATATACTTATCATTCCAGACACTGCTCAAGGATTGCAGGGTTCCCTTCAAAAGGGGTTAAAGTCCCTTTTCTAATTTTGCATTAGTTCCATTTCGCTGGGCTATTACCTCTTCTGCTCCTAACGAGAGGAATTCTTACTCTCCACAATTTCTTCTGAGCACCACTCACCTTGCTTGTGCAGAAACCCTTCTTCTTTGAGGCTTATACCAAATGGCCATACCATCCTCTCCAACTGCTCACTGCTGTGTTATTGACTCTCTGGTCACTGTCTCATTCAATGAAGACTTGAGGTGCTCCTACCAATCATCTTCATCCCCCCTCCAGGAACTTTAAGCAGCTTCAATATCTAGGTAGATAACTCATCATCCTATTCTCTGGTTTCTTAGATCCTTGTCCTTCTCATCTCCAGTGGACCTTTTCACCTCGCCTTTTCAACAGCCGATTTCCACAGTCCCAGCATGGGCTTAATATCACACACACTGGAAATCTCAAAAGTCAGATCTCTCCTCTGGCCACTTCCTCTTGTACCTTTGGCTCACCTGCTCAGATGACCCCTCTGACAGCCCTTCAGCTCCCACAGCCCCTTGTCTTCCCTTCCCTCCTTGACCAACTTAACTTCATGCCCCCTTATGTTACTTCCTCCAACTCTCTTGCTCCTGTCTCCCTCCTTCATGCTTGCATGGTAAAATTCCAGCCAGGATAAACCCAAATGTCTAACTTTTCCATGCTTTCACCAAACAACTGAACATGGCTAGAGAACAAGGGTAATAACTGAGTAGATTGCTTTCACTGTAAGTTGGATTGCTGTCCTCAGGTGAACACTGGGTGCTTCCCTTTTCTCTCTTTAGTCCAGCTCAGTCTGCTTTCTGCTATGGCTGCCTTTGCTGTGGTCTCTAGGGCCTCCATGGCAAGTCCACTTTCAGTCCCCATCCCACCAGGCTGCTCGGCGGTGTTCTGAGAGTTGTTCACCCTCTTTGACACACTCTTTGGCCTTTATTCCTGATCCCCTCTGGTTGCTCCTTCACACTGTCTTTGGAGGCTCTTCTTCATGTAACAGGAGCATTTTGCAGACCCCTGTTCCGGGCCCTCTTCTCAGCCCTGGTGCTCCTACCCAGGTGATGTCAGCCCTCAGCATGGCTTCGTATTCCATCTCCATGCCGATGACCCCCAAATCTCACATTTCCAGCCCAGTTTTGAGCACTGGATTAATAGATTTAGTTGTCTACTTTACACTTGCATATAGATGCTCCAAGTACCTTAATTTGCCAAAACAACTCATAATGTTGCCTTCCCAAATCCTATCCTCCCTCACAGGTGACCACCCTAGAAAAAGCTGTCTCCCCCTTCCAAGCTGTTCCTTCAGAAAACTCAGGAGTCACACTTAATGCTCCCTTCTCCTTACTTTCTAAAGTCAACAATTCTGTCTCTAAAAAATATACCTTCACGTTCATGGTCACCAGTTAGCCACTGTCACCTCTTACCACATCTTCAATGACTTTCATTTGGATATCCCTACTTTTTCCCAGGTTTCTCCTCCAAGCCATGCCCCGCAGGGAAGAGGTGCCATATTAATATTCAAATCCACTCATGTTGGATCTCTGCTTAAAGCCCATCATGGTTTCAGATGGAAAACCACCTCTTTGACAGGGTGTGCAAGGCTCTGAGCTCCCACTGTGCTTTAGTGAGTCCCTTGCTTTCCAGCTCCATGACTCCTGGCCCCATGCTGGCCTCCTTTTAGTGCTTGTAAGGTATTGAACACTTTTCACCTCAGGGTCTCTGCAAGTGCTGGTTCATTGGCTTGAAGACCTTTCCCTCACTCTTCCTGATCAACCCCTACACTTCTGCCAGGCTTTGTCTCAATGATCACTTGCTAAACAAACCCTCGCAGATCCACCCACCATGTTCTCCTGTCACATACTCTCATGGGAGGTTTGTATATTTGTATGGTTTCTATCTCCCCATCAGAACTTAAATTTCATGAGGATGGTGGCCTCCTCTGTTCTGTCTATTGCTGCATCCCCAGCTCCTAGCACAGTGCCTGGCATGTAGTAAGGGTTCAATAAATAAATATGGAAGGAAGAGAGAGAGTGGGGAAGAAGGGATTGTGAGCAAGGCTACTGGTGACTGCTAGATAGGGAACACTTCTCTGGATAACTTTATAAATCCCTGTGGATCTCAGGAGTCTCCAGTGGTTTCAGAACAGCGCGGGGCCACCCACCAGCCATGCATTTTCTGCAGGCAGAACCCCCTGTCATGTCTAGCACCGTTCTCATTCCCAGGAGGAGCTCATTAGACCATTGTGAATTTTTGTGTAGGTCCGCAAATGTCATTCAGGTCTAACTAACCCTGATGCTGCCTCCGGAATGGAGGCCTTTCGTTGTATTCTGACCCTGTAGGTAGGGTTTTAGTAAGGGGTGGGCACACTGCCATAGAGGGGGCATGCCAGAAAGGTTTAGGAGACATTGAAATCCAACAAGCCCGAGAACTTGTTCCTCTCCAATGCGCTCTCTCCCTCTGGTGGCCAAGAGGTGATACAGCATCCCTGGCCCTTGGTAAAAATTTCCCTTCAAGCCAACCATATAAAAAGTAAGCAGGGGCAATCAGATATCTAGACACAGATATGCATGACACCATACAACTGGATAAACTAGAAATGTTCCGGAAAGGCCTTGTGTTAAATTCAGTGGCTATGAAATCTATTAAAAGTCTAGCCGAAAAGTGATAATGATAAAGGTTTTTCCTAAACATATTTCATGGAATTTAAGATGTTATCAGCTGTCAGACTGATCACTAATTAGGTATCATAAAGAAGAAAATGCTTCCATTCATAATTGCAAGATGCATCTTGATTTTAGAACTGTTAAAATATGACAATAATATACATCATATAATCAAGGAAATATAATGTTCTTTTAAGTAGTGGGGCTGAAGTGTCCAGGTAGGAGTTGAGAATGGGTATACTCAGAAATTATTTTCTAACCATAAGAATTTAAAGATTTTTATACTTCTTTTGATGAAAAAAATGTGTCTACTTTATAACCCCTTTAAGATCAGGGGCTATTACCTTGTTAATTTTTGCATTTATACCACCCAGCAGAAAGCCTTACACCTAAAAATCCCTTTATTATTACTATTGCACAAGGGAAGTTCTTTCTAGGGTACTCTCCAAAGAGGTACTTAACCTTTGAGTCCCTTCTGCATGCAGACAATATTCCCATTTACAGATAAATCAAGTCCTCGAAAAGCAAAATAGGAATTGTTTCTCATGTGTATGTTGCTGTCTGCATTTTCCAGAGTAAGCTCACCTCATTGTGACATTTGCAGGACCCAGAAAATGAGCAGCTTGCTGCAGAGTCAAGGTTAGACCCAATTCCCCGCCGCACTCTCCATTACTCTGTCTGCCTGGCTGGGCCTTGCACAGCCGAGTGGCTGGCCCTCGAGCGCCTGGGTCTAGGGCCTCAGCCCAGTGTTGTGTTTCTCAAGCCTACGTATCCTCTACAGGAACAGGGCCTTGCATCTCCTGTAGGGAATACAGCATTCCTTTGCCACGGGAATGTTTATCCTGTTACAATGGGGAATTTTGGCTTTGGAGTAGGGGCGAGACATGCAGCACCAATGGCCCTGTGGAGAGCAGGTCGCCGCACGCGGAAGGAGCACGGGCTGTGAGGTGGATCTGCTCCTGCCTCCCTGCTCTGCCACTCCGGGTTGCATGGGCCTCCATGTCTCCGAAGGGCAACGTAGGCTTCTCAGGACAGTGAAATTGCTGACTTGATTCCTGGCACATAGTAGGAGCTTAGTGATTTTACTTTCCCCTCTTCTCGTGCTCCCAAATTGAAGGGAGAGAGGGTGAGAGCAGCCAGATGAAGTACAAGCTGGCTGGTCTGAAACAGAATAGCTTTCAAAAGTTTCCATAAGGCGTCGCCACTTGTTAGAACTGGATGTGAAATCCCTGCCCGAGCCACGTCCCGGCTGAGGGCCTCAGCCCGTTCCCAACTCCGCTCAGCGCCAGTCCATTAAACCTGCTTCCAAGAACACATAATGATCTGCTTGGCGCGCTCGGACTCTCCTTGGCTGCCCACACCTCCTCTTTTCCTTCAGAAATATGGACAGAGAGGGCTGTTTGGATCAGTCCCACGTCTCTCCAAAAACCAGGCCTCAAATGTCTGGCAAGGGGCTCCCAAAACAGACCGGCTCCTCCATCCTCTTTGTAAGAACCCTCCTTGTTGAATATCTACCGTACGCCTGTGGGCTACCTTGGAGGGATCACAGCTGGAAGGTCCAGGCCTTGCCTGCAAAGGGCGCACATTCGAGTGGCCCAGGAGGAGCAGTGAGCAGGCACTGTGTCCTGAGCGGGAGGCACAAGGGAGGGCAGAGGGCAAGGGGGCGGTGCAGAGAGCACAGAGCGGCTGCCCTGCCCTCCCAGCCCTGCGGAGACTGGGCTCAGCTTCCATGTCAGGACTTGGCTGAGCAGGCGAGAAAGAGGAGCACACTCCAGAGAAATGCCTGAGAAAATACATGGTTTGGGCCAGCAAGTTCCAGCACGGACCCTGCTGCAGCCTGGGAGAGATGTCAGCAGGCAATGAAAGACAAAACTAGGGTGTCAGAATCAGACTGTGAGGAGTCCTTAGTGTCTAGGTTTGGACCCAAATTCTTCCAATGGTTACAAAAAATGTGGCTCCTGCTCTGTTATACTAATTTTGAAATTCTTCTCCTGATTATTTTCTCCTAAAGACCATCCGTCTCCAGTGGAATTGCAGAAACACGCCCATGCCCAGTGAAAAGGGGCTGTGGCTGTTTCTCATGCTTCTGCTGCCCTGGGAGGGAAGGGGCCCAGGCTCAAAGGGATTTCTTCAATTGTTGGTGTGAATTAGTGCAGAGTCGAAGCTCTCTCCCTATCCCTGGTCTCTTGGGTTTAAGTATACCAGTCCCCTGGTCATCTGGGGATGAATCTCAAATGGCCCCATTTACTTCTTTTTTTCTTTTTGAGACAGAGTTTCGCTCTTGTTACCCAGCCTGGAGTGCAATGGTGTGATCTCGGCTCACTGCAACCTCCTCCTCCCAGGTTCAAGCAATTCTCCTGTCTCAGCCTCCCAAGTAGCTGGGATTACAGGTGCCCACCAGCAGCCTGGCTAATTTTTGTATTTTTTTGTAGAGACAAGGTTTTATCATGTTGGCCAGGCTGGTCCTGAACTACTGACCTCAGGTAATCCACCGGCCTCGGCCTCCCAAAGTGCTGGGCCACCGTGCCTGGCCTTACTTCATCTTCTAACCAACTGAGTTATTGAGGCCACGGCAGCTCTGGAGAAGTAAAAGTGATTAGCAAGTTCTCCAGAATATTAGTTGGATTGATATATTTTGCCTAAGACCTTGCAGTTGATGCAAGGAGAGTTTCCATAAATTTCTACGACCTTAGAACCAAGAGGGATGTTCTTTGCCCTCTCTCAAATGATGAAGGAATCCATTCTCTAACACCTCTGGATACCTAGCTTCTCCTGGCTGGGGTCCCTTTCCCCTGAGGCAAGTTGTTCTTGTTGAGAACGGCCCTGCTTACTAGAAACCCTTGTATCTGTGGAGCTGACATCAAGTTCCTGGGACTTTTTCTCCTTGCTGTTTCCAGTTCTGTCCATTACGCCTGCACAGGATTTAGGGACTCCTTTTCCCACTTACGAGCACTTCAGAGGTTGATCCTAAGCCTTCATTTTTCTAGGGCAGTCTACTTGATTGTTCTTCAGTCTGGCTCACCAAACACAGCCCCCAGACTCTCTGCCATCTTGCCACCAGGATCTCAGTGACAGCATCATTCTGAAAGGACTTTGCTGAGTGAGTCAGGCTGGGTCCCTGGGAGCACTGGCTTCATTCATCCCTGAGTTGGTAGACTCTGAAGGTGAAAAATCAGGTGTGTGGGGCTAGGTGGATGTTTGGTTAGGCTGCCAGAATGGGAACAGATGAGGCCCCTGGACTGGTGCATCACACCCCAGGGAGATCAGGGAGGGGAGGAATCCAGGAGACACCTGGGCACTAGGAGTACAGGGCAGGTAAACAGTCCAGTAGCTGGCTGAGAGGTGCCTTGCTCAGGGCTGGGTTGTATAAGAGACTGGCTGAGTGCCGGCTTTTATTAGGGGTGGCTTAGAGTTTTCTTGGCAGCTCCAACTTAGTAAGTCTGATCTGGGCTGAGAGGAGACTGACTCACTGGGGCCAGCGGGTCAGGCTGGGTGGGGCAGAAGTCAGAGGCAGCACCACCTCCTATGGGTCTTCTGAGGACTGGCTGGGGTTAGAGATGGCTGGTGGCCAGTGGGTCAGGGGCTTTATCTTTCTGGTTTCAGCTGCAGGGCCAGGGCTGGGGTTCTGCAGCTGAGAATCCAACCAGAGCCTCGCAGGGGAATTCTGGCCTCCAGCAGAAAAGCTCTGAGGAGCCTGCAGTGACTGTGAGATGAGGTGGGGGAGAGGCGACCACTTGACCTCTTTTGACGCTCCTCCCTAGCTTGTGTTTGGAAGAATCTTATAGATCACCACACTCTTCTTATGTGACTGTTTTTTTTTTTTTTGTTTTTGGGCAATGGAGTCTCCACTGTTGCGTGGGCTAGAGTGCAGTGGCGCAATCTCAACCTCCATCTCCTGGGTTCAAGTAATTCTCCTGTCTCAGCCTCCTGAGTAACTGGGACTACAGGTGCACGCTGCCATGCCTGGCTAATTTTTTGTATTTTAGTAGAGATGGTTGCCCAGGCTGGTCTCAAACTCCTGAGCTCAGGCAATCTGCCCACCTTGGCCTTCCAAAGTGCTAGGATTACAGATGTGAGCCACTGTGCCTGGCCCTTATGTGACACTTCTAAAGTGGGGTGACCCTTCAATGTTCCACATATTGAGCCCTCTCATCCCATGAATAAATGGCAATTTATTGCCTCTTGCATTCCATCAATTGCAATTACTCAGCCATCAAGTTCTCCTTCAGAGCTCTCAGTCGGGATCAGCCCATTATTTCCCTTTGAGCCAGGCCCTCCCCAATGCAGGTCACCTTCTAGCTGACTTCCCTCACTTCGGGCTCCCCAGTTTTTCTCCAGCTTGCCACTGGTGATGGGTAAATTATCTTAAAACATGACTTGGTCGTGCCACTGCTCAAAAACCTTCTGAGGTGCTCCATGTCTGAGTCCTTCGCTCCTGGAACTGGGCATGAAACTCTGAGCCAGGGTAGTCAATGCTCAGGATGAAACTCTGAGCCAGGGTAGTCAATGCTCAGGGCACAGAGAAGCACGGTTTTCTGGAATGCTGATTGGGCTTGATATGAACTAATACAGAATAATAGTTGCATATTTAAGCAAACATGGCTTATAAAAGAGTCAAATGCAACTCTTTATATTATTAAAATAAAATATAAAGGGAAGAAATGTAGAGTCTGCAGGTGGCTGCTTCAGGCTGTGCCCTCCTACTACCTAGGGGTAATGTGTCAATTCTCCCCATCAGTTGAGGCTACTTAGGGGGAGAAGTTAAGAAGCTCTGAAGATAGCAACATTCTTAATCTCCCACAGTTCTACCCAGGAATGCTCCACCTGTGCCCAAGACAATTTTCAGCTTCTCTGCAGCATGTGCCACTGTTCTGGGCAGGCGGCCTCCTCAGGTCCCACAGCTACCTCCAGTTCAGTTCTGCATGCATGAATATTGATCTGCTTTACTCACACACATCCTGCTCACACACCCAGCCCTACCATGGCCATGGCACCTTCCTGGCCTCTTATGAGCATGGTGATCTCTGCTCTGGCTTGTGTGGCGGACTAATTCACAATGCAGTAGTCTCTCTCCCTTTCTTACACACACACACACACACACATATACCCCTACACAGACACACACACACACATGCACACATACTTATATACACATGAGCTGCCCCGAGGTGGCTCTGGGTAGTTAATTTTAGTGTTATTAGATAGTGGTGGTACAGTAGAGACAGAATACCCGGATTCAAATCTTGGCTCCCCCACTGTAATAGTCCATTCTCATACTGCTATAAAGAACTACCTGAGACTGGGTGATTTATTTAAAAAAAAAAAAAAAAGAAATTTAATTGACTTACACTTCCACATTGCTGAGGAGGTCTCAAGAAACTTACAGTCATGGCGGAAGGCGAAGGGGAAGCAAACTTGGACCTTCTCAAATGGCGGCAGGAAAGAGAGATTGTGTGGAGCAGGAACTTGCCAAACACTTATAAAACCATCAGATCTTGTGAGAACTCACTCACTGTCACGAGAACAGCATGGGGGAAACCGCTCCCATGATCCAGTCACCTTGCCCTGGGTCCTGCCCTCAACATGTGGGGATTATTGGAATTACAATTTGAGATGATATTCAGGTGTGGACACAGAGCCAAACCATATCATTCTGCCCCGGCCCCTCCCAGATCTCATGTTCTTTATACATTTCAAAACACAATCGTGCCTTAGCAACAGTCCCCCAAAGTCTTAACTCATTCCAGCATTAACTTGAAAGGCAAAGTCCAAAGTTTCATCTGAGGCAAGGCAAGTCCCTTCCACCTATGAGCCTGTACAATCAAAAGCAAATGGCCGGGTGCGGTGGCCCACGCCTGTAATCCCAGCACTTTGGGAGGCCGAGTTGGGTGGATCACTTGACGTCAGAAGTTCGAGACCAGCCTGGTCAATGTGGTGAAACCCTGTCTCTGCTAAAAATACAAAAATTAGCAGGGTGTGGTGGCACACACCTGTAGTCCCAGCTACTGGAAGGCTGAGGCAGAAGAATCTCTTGAACCCGGGAGGTGGAGGTTACAGTGAGCCAAGATAGTGCCAATGTACTCCAGTCTGGGTGACAGAGCAAACTCTGTCTCAAAAAAAAAAAAAAAAAAGAAAAGAAAAAGCAAGTTAGTTACTTCCAAGATACAGTGGGGGTG